>NW_026038113.1:0-79931 GCF_023373825.1 Bactrocera dorsalis
GTGCATATGGTACTAAAAAATCGTTTCTACACCTTAATATAAGATTGTGAAATTTTTCCAAATACACTGTCGTTATGGCTATATGACAACTCCTATAACCTCAAAACGGTTAATTAGCATAAATATGTATAGTTCATATTTTTACGCAACTTGGTATAGATTGCTTAGTGCATATGTACTAAAAAATCGATTCTACACCTTAATATAAGATTGTGAAATTTTTCCAAATACACTGTCGTTATGGCTATATGACATCTCCAATAACCTCAAAACGGTTAATTAGCATAAATATGTATAGTTCATATTTTTACGAAACTTGGTATCGGTTACTTAGTGCATATGTACTAAAAAATCGATTCTACACCTTAATATAAGATTGTGAAATTTTTCCAAATACACTGTCGTTACGGCTATATGACAACTCCAATAACCTCAAAACGGTTAATTAGCATAAATATGTATAGTTCATATTTTTACGCAAATTGGTATCGATTTCTTAGTGCATATGTACTAAAAAATCGATTCTACACCTAAATATAAGATTGTGAAATTTTTCCAAATACACTATCGTTACGGCTATATGACATCTCCAATAACCTCAAAACGGTTAATTAGCATAAATATGTATAGTTCATATTTTTACGCAACTTGGTATCGGTTACTTAGTGCATATGTACTAAAAAATCGATTCTACACCTTAATATAATATTGTGAAATTTTTCCAAATACACTGTCGTTATGGCTATATGACATCTCCAATAACCTCAAAACGGTTAATTAGCATAAATATGTATAGTTCATATTTTTACGCAACTTGGTATCGATTGCTTAATGTATATGTACTAAAAAATGGATTCTACACCTTAATATAAGATTGTGAAATTTTTCCAAATACACTGTCGTTATGGCTATATGACAACTCCAATAACCTCAAAACGGTTAATTAGCATAAATATGTATAGTTCATATTTTTACGCAACTTGGTATCGGTTACTTAGTGCATATGTTCTAAAAAATCGTTTCTACACCTTAATATAAGATTGTGTAATTTTTCCAAATACACTGTCGTTATGGCTATATGTAAACTCCAATAACCTCAAAACGGTTAATTAGCATAAATATGTATAGTTCATATTTTTACGCAACTTGGTATCGAGTGCTTAATGTATATGTACTAAAAAATCGATTCTACACCTTAATATAAGATTGTGAAATTTTTCCAAATACACTGTCGTTATGGCTATATGACAACTCCAATAACCTCAAAACAGCTAATTAGCATAAATATGTATAGTTCATATTTTTACGCAACTTGGTATCGATTGCTTAGTGCATATGTACTAAAAAATCGATTCTACAACTTAATATAAGATTGTGAAATTTTTCCAAATACACTGTCGTTACGGCTATATGACAACTCCAATAACCTCAAAACGGCTAATTAGCATAAATATGTATAGTTCATATTTTTACGCAACTTGGTATCGGTTACTTAGTGCATATGTACTAAAAAATCGATTCTACATCTTAATATAAGATTGTGAAATTTTTCCAAATACACTGTCGTTATGGCTATATGACAACTCCAATAACCTCAAAACGGTTAATTAGCATAAATATGTATAGTTCATATTTTTACGCAACTTGGTATCGGTAGTGCATATGTACTATGTACTAAAAAATCATTTATACAACTTAATATAAGATTGTGAAATTTTTCCAAATACACTGTCGTTACGGCTATATGTAAACTCCAATAACCTCAAAACGGTTGATTAGCATAAATATGTATAGTTCATATTTTTACGCAACTTGGTATCGATTGCTTAGTGCATGTGTACTAAAAAATCGATTCTACACCTTAATATAAGATTGTGAAATTTTTCCAAATACACTGTCGTTACGGCTATATGACAACTCCAATAACCTCAAAACGGTTAATTAGCATAAATATGTATAGTTCATATTTTTACGCAACTTGGTATAGATTGCTTAGTGCATATGTACTAAAAAATCGATTCTACACCTTAATATAAGATTGTGAAATTTTTCCAAATACACTGTCGTTATGGCTATATGACATCTCCAATAACCTCAAAACAGTTAATTAGCATAAATATGTATAGTTCATATTTTTACGCAACTTGGTATCGATTGCTTAATGTATATGTACTAAAAAATGGATTCTACACCTTAATATAAGATTGTGAAATTTTTCCAAATACACTGTCGTTACGGCTATATGACAACTCCAATAACCTCAAAACGGCTAATAAGCATAAATATGTATAGTTCATATTTTTACGCAACTTGGTATCGGTTACTTAGTGCATATGTACTAAAAAATCGATTCTACACCTTAATATAAGATTGTGAAATTTTTCCAAATACACTGTCGTTATGGCTATATGACAACTCCAATAACCTCAAAACGGTTAATTAGCATAAATATGTATAGTTCATATTTTTACGCAACTTGGTATAGATTGCTTAGTGCATATGTACTAAAAAATCGATTCTACACCTTAATATAAGATTGTGAAATTTTTCCAAATACACTGTCGTTATGGCTATATGACAACTCCAATAACCTCAAAACGGTTAATTAGCATAAATATGTATAGTTCATATTTTTACGCAACTTGGTATCGGTTACTTAGTGCATATGTTCTAAAAAATCGTTTCTACACCTTAATATAAGATTGTGAAATTTTTCCAAATACACTATCGTTACGGCTATATGAAATCTCCAATAACCTCAAAACGGTTAATTAGCATAAATATGTATAGTTCATATCTTAACGCAACTTGGTATCGACTGCTTAGTGCATATGTACTAAAAAATTGATTCTACACCTTAATATAAGATTGTGAAATTTTTCCTAATGCACTGTCGTTATGGCTATATGACATCTCCAATAACCTCAAAACAGTTAATTAGCATAAATATCTAAAGTTCATATTTTTACGAAACTTGGTATAGATTGCTTAGTGAATATGTACTAAAAAATCGATTCTATACCTTAATATAATATTGTGAAATTTTTCCAAATACACTGTCGTTACGGCTATATGATAACTCCAATAACCTTAAAACGGCTAATTTGCATATACATGTATAGTTCATATTTTTACGCAACTTGGTATCGGTTACTTAGTGCATATGTACTAAAAAATCGATTCTACATCTAAATATAAGATTGTGAAATTTTTCCAAATACACTGTCGTTATGGCTATATGACAACTCCAATAACCTCAAAACGGTTAATTAGCATAAATATGTATAGTTCATATTTTTACGCAACTTGGTATAGATTGCGTAGTGCATATGTACTAAAAAATCGATTCTACACCTTAATATAAGATTGTGAAATTTTTCCAAATACACTGTCGTTATGGCTATATGACAACTCCAATAACCTCAAAACGGTTAATTAGCATAAATATGTATAGTTCATATTTTTACGCAACTTGGTATCGATTGCTTAGTGCATATGTACTAAAAAATCGATTCTACACCTTAATATAAGATTGTGAAATTTTTCCAAATACACTGTCGTTATGGCTATATGACAACTCCAATAACCTCAAAACGGTTAATTAGCATAAATATGTATAGTTCATATTTTTACGCAACTTGGTATCGATTGCTTATTGTATATGTACTAAAAAATCGATTCTACACCTTAATATAAGATTGTGAAATTTTTCCAAATACACTGTCGTTATGGCTATATGACATCTCCAATAACCTCAAAACGGTTAATTAGCATAAATATGTATAGTTCATATTTTTACGCAACTTGGTATCGATTTCTTAGTGCATATGTACTAAAAAATCGATTCTACACCTTAATATAAGATTGTGAAATTTTTCCAAATACACTGTCGTTATGGCTATATGACAACTCCAATAACCTCAAAACGGTTAATTAGCATATATATGTATAGTTCATATTTTTACGCAACTTGGTATCGATTGCTTAATGTATATGTACTAAAAAATCGATTCTACACCTTAATATAAGATTGTGAAATTTTTCCAAATACACTGTCGTTATGGCTATATGACAACTCCAATAACCTCAAAACGGTTAATTAGCATAAATATGTATAGTTCATATTTTTACGCAACTTGGTATCGGTTACTTAGTGCATATGTACTAAAAAATCGATTCTACACCTTAATATAAGATTGTGAAATTTTTCCAAATACACTGTCGTTATGGCTATATGACATCTCCAATAACCTCAAAACGGTTAATTAGCATAAATATGTATAGTTCATATTTTTACGCAACTTGGTATCGATTGTTTAGTGCATATGTACTAAAAAATCGATTCTACACCTTAATATAAGATTGTGAAATTTTTCCAAATACACTGTCGTTATGGCTATATGACAACTCCAATAACCTCAAAACGGTTAATTAGCATAAATATGTATAGTTCATATTTTTACGCAACTTAGTATCGGTTGCTTATTGCATATGTACTAAAAAATCGATTCTACACCTTAATATAAGATTGTGAAATTTTTCCAAATACACTGTCGTTATGGCTATATGACAACTCCAATAACCTCAAAACGGCTAATAAGCATAAATATGTATAGTTCATATTTTTACGCAGCTTGGTATCGATTTCTTAGTGCATATGGACTAAAAAGTCGATTCTACGCCTTAATATAAGATTGTGAAATTTTTTCAAATACACTGTTGTTACGGCTATATGACATCTCCAATAACCTCAAAACGGTTAATTAGCATAAATATGTATAGTTCATATTTTTACGCAACTTGGTATAGATTGCTTAGTGCATATGTACTAAAAATGGATTCTACACCTTAATATAAGATTGTGAAATTTTTCCAAATACACTGTCGTTACGGCTATATGACAACTCCAATAACCTCAAAACGGTTAATTAGCATAAATATGTATAGTTCATATTTTTACGCAACTTGGTATAGATTGCTTAGTGCATGTGTACTAAAAAATCGATTCTACACCTTAATATAAGAGTGAAATTTTTCCAAATACACTGTTTTTTATGGCTATATGACAACTCCAATAACCCCAAAACAGCTAATTAGCATAAATATGTATAGTTCATATTTTTACGCATCTTGGTATCGATCATTTAGTGCATATGGACTAAAAAATCGATTCTACACCTTAATATAAGATTGTGAAATTTTTCCAAATACACTGTCGTTATGGCTATATGACAACTCCAATAACCTCAAAACGGTTAATTAGCATAAATATGTATAGTTCATATTTTTACGCAGCTTGGTTTTGATTGCTTAGTGCATCTGTACTAAAAGATCGATTCTACACCTTAATATAAGATTGTGAAATTTTTCCAAATACACTGTCGTTACGGCTATATGACACTCCAATAACCTCAAAACGGCTAATTAGCATATATATGTATAGTTCATATTTTTACGCAACTTGGTATCGATTACTTAGTGCATATGTACTAAAAAATCGATTCTACACCTTAATATAAGATTGTGAAATTTTTCCAAATACACTGTCGTTATGGCTATATGACAACTCCAATAACCTCAAAACGGTTAATTAGCATAAATATGTATAGTTCATATTTTTACGCAACTTGGTATCGATTGCTTAGTGCATATGTACTAAAAAATGGATTCTACACCTTAATATAAGATTGTGAAATTTTTCCAAATACACTGTCGTTATGGCTATATGACATCTCCAATAACCTCAAAACGGTTAATTAGCATAAATATGTATAGTTCATATTTTTACGCAACTTGGTATCGAGTGCTTAATGTATATGTACTAAAAAATCGATTCTACACCTTAATATAAGATTGTGAAATTTTTCCAAATACACTGTCGTTACGGCTATATGACAACTCCAATAACCTCAAAACGGCTAATTTGCATATATATGTATAGTTCATATTTTTACGCAACTTGGTATCGATTGCTTAGTGCATGTGTACTAAAATATCGATTCCACACCTTAATATAAGATTGTGAAATTTTCCAAATACACTGTCGTTACGGCTATATGACATCTCCAATAACCTCAAAACGGCTAATAAGCATAAATATGTATAGTTCATATTTTTACGCAACTTGGTATAGATTGCTTAGTGCATATGTACTAAAAAATCGATTCTACACCTTAATATAAGATTGTGAAATTTTTCCAAATACACTGTCGTTACGGCTATATGACATCTCCAATAACCTCAAAACGGTTAATTAGCATAAATATGTATAGTTCATATTTTTACGCAACTTGGTATCGATTGCTTAGTGCATATGTACTAAAAAATGGATTCTACACCTTAATATAAGATTGTGAAATTTTTCCAAATACACTGTCGTTACGGCTATATGACAACTCCAATAACCTCAAAACGGTTAATTAGCATAAATATGTATAGTTCATATTTTTACGCAACTTGGTATCGATTGCTTAGTGCATATGTACTAAAAAATCGATTCTACACCTTAATATAAGATTGTGAAATTTTTCCAAATACACTGTCGTTACGGCTATATGACATCTCCAATAACCTCAAAACGGCTAATAAGCATAAATATGTATAGTTCATATTTTTACGCAACTTGGTATCGATTGCTTAGTGCATATGTACTAAAAAATCGTTTCTACACCTTAATATAAGATTGTGAAATTTTTCCAAATACACTGTCGTTACGGCTATATGACATCTCCAATAACCTCAAAACGGTTAATTAGCATAAATATGTATAGTTCATATTTTTACGCATCTTGGTATCGATTGCTTAGTGCATATGTACTAAAAAATCGATTCTACACCTTAATATAAGATTGTGAAATTTTTCCAAATACACTGTCGTTACGGCTATATGACATCTCCAATAACCTCAAAACGGTTAATTAGCATAAATATGTATAGTTCATATTTTTACGCAACTTGGTATCGATTGCTTAATGTATATGTACTAAAAAATGGATTCTACACCTTAATATAAGATTGTGAAATTTTTCCAAATACACTGTCGTTATGGCTATATGACAACTCCAATAACCTCAAAACGGCTAATTTGCATATATATGTATAGTTCATATTTTTACGCAACTTGGTATCGATTGCTTAGTGCATATGTACTAAAAAATCGATTCTACACCTTAATATAAGATTGTGAAATTTTTCCAAATACACTGTCGTTATGGCTATATGACAACTCCAATAACCTCAAAACGGTTAATTAACATAAATATGTATAGTTCATATTTTTACGCAACTTGGTATCGATTGTTTAGTGCATATGTACTAAAAAATCGATTCTACACCTTAATATAAGATTGTGAAATTTTTCCAAATACACTGTCGTTATGGCTATATGACATCTCCAATAACCTCAAAACGGTTAATTAGCATAAATATGTATAGTTCATATTTTTACGAAACTTGGTATCGATTGCTTAGTGCATATGTACTAAAAATCGATTCTACACCTTAATATAAGATTGTGAAATTTTTCCAAATACACTGTCGTTACGGCTATATGACATCTCCAATAACCTCGAAACGGTTAATTAGCATAAATATGTATAGTTCATATTTTTACGCAACTTGGTATCGATTGCTTAATGTATATGTACTAAAAAATGGATTCTACACCTTAATATAAGATTGTGAAATTTTTCCAAATACACTGTCGTTACGGCTATATGACAACTCCAATAACCTCAAAACGGTTAATTAGCATATATATGTATAGTTCATATTTTTACTCAACTTGGTATAGATTGCTTAGTGCATCTGTACTAAAAGATTCGATTCTATACCTTAATATAAGATTGTGAAATTTTTCCAAATACACTGTCGTTATGGCTACTTGAAATCTCCAATAACCTCAAAACAGCTAATTAGCATAAATATGTATAGTTCATATTTTTACGCAACTTGGTATCGGTTACTTAGTGAATATGTACTAAAAAATCGATTCTACACCTTAATATAAGATTGTGAAATTTTTCCAAATACACTGTCGTTATGGCTATATGACAACTCCAATAACCTCAAAACGGTTAATTAGCATAAATATGTATAGTTCATATTTTTACGCAACTTGGTATCGAGTGCTTAGTGCATATGTACTAAAAAATCGATTCTACACCTTAATATAAGATTGTGAAATTTTTCCAAATACACTGTCGTTACGGCTATATGACATCTCCAATAACCTCAAAACGGTTAATTAGCATAAATATGTATAGTTCATATTTTTACGCAACTTGGTATCGATTGCTTAGTGCATATGTACTAAAAAATCGATTCTACACCTTAATATAAGATTGTGAAATTTTTCCAAATACACTGTCGTTATGGCTATATGACAACTCCAATAACCTCAAAACGGTTAATTAGCATAAATATGTATAGTTCATATTTTTACGCAACTTGGTATCGATTGCTTAGTGCATATGTACTAAAAAATCGATTCTACACCTTAATATAAGATTGTGAAATTTTTCCAAATACACTGTCGTTATGGCTATATGACATCTCCAATAACCTCAAAACGGTTAATTAGCATAAATATGTATAGTTCATATTTTTACGCAACTTGGTATCGAGTGCTTAGTGCATATGTACTAAAAAATCGATTCTACACCTTAATATAAGATTGTGAAATTTTTCCAAATACACTGTCGTTACGGCTATATGACATCTCCAATAACCTCAAAACGGTTAATTAGCATAAATATGTATAGTTCATATTTTTACGCAACTTGGTATCGGCTACTTAGTGCATATGTACTAAAAAATCGATTCTACACCTTAATATAAGATTGTGAAATTTTTCCAAATACACTGTCGTTATGGCTATATGACAACTCCAATAACCTCAAAACGGCTAATTAGCATAAATATGTATAGTTCATATTTTTACGCAACTTGGTATCGATTGCTTAGTGCATATGTACTAAAAAATCGATTCTACACCTTAATATAAGATTGTGAAATTTTTCCAAATACACTGTCGTTACGGCTATATGACATCTCCAATAACCTCAAAACGGTTAATTAGCATAAATATGTATAGTTCATATTTTTACGCAACTTGGTATCGATTGCTTAGTGCATATGTACTAAAAAATCGATTCTACACCTTAATATAAGATTGTGAAATTTTTCCAAATACACTGTCGTTACGGCTATATGACAACTCCAATAACCTCAAAACGGTTAATTAGCATAAATATGTATAGTTCATATTTTTACGCAACTTGGTATCGATTGCTTAATGTATATGTACTAAAAAATCGATTCTACACCTTAATATAAGATTGTGAAATTTTTCCAAATACACTGTCGTTACGGCTATATGACATCTCCAATAACCTCAAAACGGTTAATTAGCATAAATATGTATAGTTCATATTTTTACGCAACTTGGTATCGACTACTTAGTGCATATGTAATAAAAATCGATTCTACACCTTAATATAAGATTGTGAAATTTTTCCAAATACACTGTCGTTATGGCTATATGACAACTCCAATAACCTCAAAACAGCTAATTAGCATAAATATGTATAGTTCATATTTTTACGCAACTTGGTATCGAGTGCTTAGTGCATCTGTACTAAAAAATCGATTCTACACCTTAATATAAGATTGTGAAATTTTTCCAAATACACTGTCGTTACGGCTATATGACATCTCCAATAACCTCAAAACGGTTAATTAGCATAAATATGTATAGTTCATATTTTTACGCAACTTGGTATCGATTGCTTAGTGCATATGTACTAAAAAATCGATTCTACACCTTAATATAAGATTGTGAAATTTTTCCAAATACACTGTCGTTATGGCTATATGACATCTCCAATAACCTCAAAACGGTTAATTAGCATAAATATGTATAGTTCATATTTTTACGCAACTTGGTATCGATTGCTTAGTGCATATGGACTAAAAAATCGATTCTACACCTTAATATAAGATTGTGAAATTTTTCCAAATACACTGTCGTTATGGCTATATGACATCTCCAATAACCTCAAAACGGTTAATTAGCATAAATATGTATAGTTCATATTTTTACGCAACTTGGTATCGATTGCTTAGTGCATATGTACTAAAAAATCGATTCTACACCTTAATATAAGATTGTGAAATTTTTCCAAATACACTGTCGTTACGGCTATATGACATCTCCAATAACCTCAAAACGGTTAATTAGCATAAATATGTATAGTTCATATTTTTACGCAACTTGGTATCGGCTACTTAGTGCATATGTACTAAAAAATCGATTCTACACCTTAATATAAGATTGTGAAATTTTTCCAAATACACTGTCGTTATGGCTATATGACAACTCCAATAACCTCAAAACGGTTAATTAGCATAAATATGTATAGTTCATATTTTTACGCAACTTGGTATCGATTGCTTAGTGCATATGTACTAAAAAATCGATTCTACACCTTAATATAAGATTGTGAAATTTTTCCAAATACACTGTCGTTACGGCTATATGACATCTCCAATAACCTCAAAACGGTTAATTAGCATAAATATGTATAGTTCATATTTTTACGCAACTTGGTATCGATTGCTTAGTGCATATGTACTAAAAAATCGATTCTACACCTTAATATAAGATTGTGAAATTTTTCCAAATACACTGTCGTTACGGCTATATGACATCTCCAATAACCTCAAAACGGTTAATTAGCATAAATATGTATAGTTCATATTTTTACGCAACTTGGTATCGATTGCTTAGTGCATATGTACTAAAAAATCGATTCTACACCTTAATATAAGATTGTGAAATTTTTCCAAATACACTGTCGTTATGGCTATATGACATCTCCAATAACCTCAAAACAGCTAATTAGCATAAATATGTATAGTTCATATTTTTACGCAACTTGGTATCGATTGCTTAGTGCATATGTACTAAAAAATCGATTCTACACCTTAATATAAGATTGTGAAATTTTTCCAAATACACTGTCGTTATGGCTATATGACAACTCCAATAACCTCAAAACGGTTAATTAGCATAAATATGTATAGTTCATATTTTTACGCAACTTGGTATCGATTGCTTAGTGCATATGTACTACAAAATCGATTCTACACCTTAATATAAGATTGTGAAATTTTTCCAAATACACTGTCGTTATGGCTATATGACAACTCCAATAACCTCAAAACAGCTAATTAGCATAAATATGTATAGTTCATATTTTTACGCAACTTGGTATCGAGTGCTTAGTGCATATGTACTAAAAAATCGATTCTACACCTTAATATAAGATTGTGAAATTTTTCCAAATACACTGTCGTTACGGCTATATGACATCTCCAATAACCTCAAAACGGTTAATTAGCATAAATATGTATAGTTCATATTTTTACGCAACTTGGTATCGATTGCTTAGTGCATATGTACTAAAAAATCGATTCTACACCTTAATATAAGATTGTGAAATTTTTCCAAATACACTGTCGTTATGGCTATATGACATCTCCAATAACCTCAAAACAGCTAATTAGCATAAATATGTATAGTTCATATTTTTACGCAACTTGGTATCGATTGCTTAGTGCATGTGTACTAAAAAATCGATTCTACACCTTAATATAAGATTGTGAAATTTTTCCAAATACACTGTCGTTATGGCTATATGACATCTCCAATAACCTCAAAACAGCTAATTAGCATAAATATGTATAGTTCATATTTTTACGCAACTTGGTATCGAGTGCTTAGTGCATATGTACTAAAAAATCGATTCTACACCTTAATATAAGATTGTGAAATTTTTCCAAATACACTGTCGTTACGGCTATATGACATCTCCAATAACCTCAAAACGGTTAATTAGCATAAATATGTATAGTTCATATTTTTACGCAACTTGGTATCGATTGCTTAGTGCATATGTACTAAAAAATCGATTCTACACCTTAATATAAGATTGTGAAATTTTTCCAAATACACTGTCGTTATGGCTATATGACAACTCCAATAACCTCAAAACGGTTAATTAGCATAAATATGTATAGTTCATATTTTTACGCAACTTGGTATCGATTGCTTAGTGCATATGAACTAAAATATCGATTCTACGCCTTAATATAAGATTGTGAAATTCTTCCAAATACACTGTCGTTATGGCTACATGACATCTCCAATAACCTCAAAACAGCTAATTAGCATAAATATGTATAGTTCATTTTTTACGCAACTTGGTATCGATTGCTAAGTGCATATGTACTACAAAATCGATTCTACACCTTAATATAAGATTGTGAAATTTTTCCAAATTCACTGTCGTTATGGCTATATGACAACTCCAATAATCTCAAAACGGTTAATTAGCATAAATATGTATAGTTCATATTTTTACGCAACTTGTTATCGATTGCTTAGTGCATATGTACTAAAAAATGGATTCTACACCTTAATATAAGATTGTGAAATTTTTCCAAATACACTGTCGTTATGGCTATATGACATCTCCAATAACCTCAAAACGGTTAATTAGCATAAATATGTATAGTTCATATTTTTACGCAACTTGGTATAGATTGCTTAGTGCATATGTACTAAAAAATCGATTCTACCCCTTAATATAAGATTGTGAAATTTTTCCAAATACACTGTCGTTATGGCTATATGACAACTCCAATAACCTCAAAACGGTTAATTAGCATAAATATGTATAGTTCATATTTTTACGCAACTTGGTATCGGTTACTTAGTGCATATGTACTAAAAAATCGATTCTACACCTTAATATAAGATTGTGAAATTTTTCCAAATACACTGTCGTTATGGCTATATGACAACTCCAATAACCTCAAAACGGTTAATTAGCATAAATATGTATAGTTCATATTTTTACGCAACTTGGTATCGATTGCTTAGTGCATGTGTACTAAAATATCGATTCTACACCTTAATATAAGATTGTGAAATTTTTCCAAATACACTGTCGTTATGGCTATATGACAACTCCAATAACCTCAAAACGGTTAATTAGAATAAATATGTTGAAAAATAAAAACATATGGCAACGCTTATGTATTGCTTGCACATAGAATTAAGCGCTTACACATTGTATTTCAGTCCAACATAGGTTATGGGCCCAGAGCCACGTGGATTTTAGACAAAAAGAATTCGCAAAGACACGTGCAGTTAAAGAATTGCTAAGAGACAAATGAGAGATCGGGGAACTAATCTAATATTTGATTTAAAACGACATATATAATTGCGATATAACTATAGTTAGTGAAAGTGAAAGACTTATTTTGTAAAGACAAAATTCAACATCAAGTAAAAATGAGTTCAGCGGCTCTGATGCAAATAGATAAGCTGGATGGCCATAACTACGACAGTTGGTGTACCCAAATGAAGAGCATCCTTATACACACGGAATTGTGGAAAATCGTCAGCGGAAAGTTCGTGCGAAATATAGCTGTTGCAGATAAGTGGGATGAGCTTGACGAGAAGGCTCTAGCTACCATTACACTTGGCGTAAAGACGTCGCAGCTTATGCATATAAGGAAATGCAAATCGTCGTTGGAGGCATGGAAAGCACTGGAGACTTTGTACAAAGCTACTGGTCCCGTACGTAAGGTGTCATTATATAGAAAGCTGATCAACATGAAAATGGAGGAAAATGATGATATTTTGAAGTACCTGAATGATTTTAGCAACGTAGCAGACAAGCTCGCTGAGATGGATATAGCATTACCTGATGAGGTGTTGGTAATTATGTTATTGTCAAATTTGCCTAAAAGTTTTGATAATTTCGTAGTAGCTATGGAAACTAGAGACAATTTACCATCATTCAGTTTTGTGAACTCTAAAATCATAGAAGAAGGTGAACGTAAGCGAGGCGAATCAGGCGAGTCAAGCGGTATCCATGTATATGCACAGGTGAATGCAAGCAGAAACAACAACAACAGCAAAGGCAACAGAGAGTTGAAATGTTATGCATGTGGGCGACCAGGGCATTTTGCATCAAAGTGCAAAGCAAAGAAGAAACACGGTGATAGAGAACAGAAATCATATACCATGTTAGCAGCAACAAATATATCGTTCTTCAATTCCTCTGAGTGGTGCGTGGACAGTGGAGCTACAGCGCACATGTGCAGCGATCGTAAGATGTTTACGAAATTCCAGGAGCGCAGAGAGAGAGTTACACTCGCTGGAAGTAATTATATGTATGCTGAAGGAATAGGCGAAGTGTTGTTAACGACAAATGAAGGTGATGTATTACTGACCGATGCTTTATATGTACCTGAGCTAGGTGGAAATTTTATATCAGTTAGCAAAATCATACAGCGAGGTTTTGTTGTAAAGTTTGCGCATGAACATGCTATCGTATGCGATAATATCGGAAGAATTATATTAAAAGCGAAACAAAGTGGTGGTTTATTTGTTACTAGTAAAGCGAACAATAAATGCTTTTATATAAATGGAGATAATTGTGAGAAGTGGCATGCAAGATACGGTCACTTGAATTATGGAAGTTTACAAGAACTTGCTTCCAAAAAAATGGTTCATGGTTTGGAAGATGTTAGATTTCCAAAATTTATGAATTGCACAACATGTATGAAGTGTAAAATCTACACACAGCCGTTCCTACAGAAAGTTAGTGAGCGGGCAAAAGGTTTACTTGATGTGATTCACACAGACGTTTGTGGTCCATTTAGAACAACTTCACTAGGCGGTGCGAAATACTATATAAGTTTTATTGATGATAAATCTCGCCGTGTATTTATATACTTTATTAAAAGCAAAGACGAAGCTTTCGATAAATTTGTAACATTTAAGAACCTAGTTGAAAGACAGACAGAAAGAAAAATTAAATGCATGAGAAGTGACAACGGGCTTGAGTTTGTCAATAAGAGGTTTGATAATTTGTTTAAAGAGTGTGGTATAAAGAGACAACTCACTGTTCCGTACTCCCCGCAACAAAACGGAGTAGCGGAGCGCATGAATAGAACGATCGTGGAGATGGCGAGAACAATGATGGCATATGCGAATATTTCTGAAATGCTGTGGGCAGAGGCGATTGCTACAGCTGTGTATATAAGAAATAGATCGCCAACAAAAGCATTAACTGGTATGACTCCCTATGAAGTGTGGACAGGCCGTAAGCCGTCGATTAAACACTTACGCGTATTCGGATCGATAGCGGTGTGTTTAGATAAAACTCAGAGCAATAAATTACAAGCAAAAGGTAAAGAGCTTAAGATGGTTGGTTACTCACTTACCTCAAAGGCATATCGACTTTACGACCCGGATTGCCGAAGGGTTATTGAGGCACGAGATGTTATGTTTTCTGAGATAGTTAAAGGCGAAGAGAATTCTGTTAGAGATTTAGTAAACTATACTCAAAAAAGTTTCATATTTGACCAGTCATTAGATGAACGTGATGCTAAAGAAGACGTTGTAAGCAATCAAAAACGTAATCGTGAAGACGATGATACTGACGATGATTATGTTGGTAATGAAGCCGAGTTTGAGGAGGAGGAGCAGGTGCGTTTCGGTCGTGGCAGACCAAGGTTTGTACGAACTGGTATGCGAGGTAGGCCGAAGAAAGCTCGACATTTATTAAACGTAATTGAAAGCTCAACAAATATTGACATTCCTCAAACGGTTGCAGAAGCATTAAATTGTAGATACGCTAAAGAGTGGGAAAATGCAATCAGAGAAGAGCATGCAGCTTTAATTAAAAATAAAACCTGGAGCCTTGAGAATTTGCCAGAAGGGCAACGCGCGATCGGATGTAGATGGGTGTTTAGTGTAAAACGCCAAGTTGATGGGGCTATAGAACGGTTTAAATGCAGATTAGTTGCTAAAGGTTGTAATCAGCAATTAGGCGTAAATTATAAAGAAACATTTTCACCTGTAATTCGCTACTCGTCGATTCGTATGGTTTTAGCGTTAGCAGTTGAATGGAAACTATATGTGCACCAAATGGATGTGTGTACTGCTTACCTTAATAGCGATCTACACGACATAGTGTACATGAAACAGCCGGAAGGGTTCATCGACGAGCGACACCCAAATAAAGTATTACGGTTAAATAAAGCGATTTACGGATTGAAGCAGTCAGGCAAAGAGTGGAACGAAAAGTTAGACAATGTGCTGAAATCGATTGGCTATGTTCCATGCGTAAATGAACCATGTTTGTATAAGAGAAATCTAGAAGGTAATATTTCTCTTATTGCTGTATACGTCGATGATATGATTATTGCATGTAAAACGAAAAAAGAGATAGAGAAAGTTAAAGCTCAGATATCGAATATTTTTGACTGCGTTGACAAAGGACAGCTACGGTATTTTTTGGGCATTAAAGTTGAACGTAATGGAGAACTTGGTGCGATACATATTAGCCAATCTCAGTACATAAAAGATATTTTGCAGAGGCATAGTATGACACAATGTAGAACAGCCGCAACACCATTGGATGCAGGCTTTACAATAGGTTGTAAAAATACCACATGCAAAAGAGTCGAAATCAGCGAATATCAGTCTTTAATTGGTGAATTAATGTATTTGTCTGTTTGTACTCGTCCAGATATAATGCATTCGGTGAGTAAGTTGGCGCAGCGCAATGCAGACCCTCATACGGAACATGTAGCTGGTGTAAAACATATTTTAAGATATTTGGCATCCACAGCTGATTTGAAGTTACGTTATAGCGCTTGTGGAAAACCCGTGCAAGGGTTCGTGGATGCAGATTGGGGTAATGATATGATGGATCGAAAATCCTTTTCAGGATATGCGTTCGTTCTCAGTGGCAGTGCAATCACATGGCAGTCGAAAAAACAACAAACTGTGGCCTTGAGCAGCACTGAGGCCGAATATGTTGCTCTTGCGGAGGGAGTTAAAGAAGCGTTGTTCCTACGTAATCTATTAAACGAGATTGGGTGTGAGCAGCAAGAACCAACAATTATCTATGGTGATAACTTAAGTGCGCAACATTTGTCTAAAAATCAAATGTTTCATGGTAGAAGTAAGCATATCGATATCAAGCACCACTTTATTAGGGATGTAATAAAAGATGGCAAAATTGAAATCAGATATATTCCAACTAATGAAATGGTTGCTGATATTTTGACAAAAAATTTAAGTAAAGAAAAACATACGAAGTTCACAGAGTGTTTAGGCTTAGAATAAAAGTAAGCAAAACATTTGCGTTGAGGAGGAGTGTTGAAAAATAAAAACATATGGCAACGCTTATGTATTGCTTGCACATAGAATTAAGCGCTTACACATTGTATTTCAGTCCAACATATATGTATAGTTGATATTTTTACGCAACTTGGTATAGATTGCTTAGTGCATGTGTACTAAAATATCGATTCTCCGCCTTAATATAAGATTGTGAAATTTTTCCAAATACACTGTCGTTATGGCTATATGACAACTCCAATAACCTCAAAACAGCTAATTAGCATAAATATGTATAGTTCATATTTTTACGCAACTTGGTATCGAGTGCTTAGTGCATATGTACTAAAAAATGGATTCTACACCTTAATATAAGATTGTGAAATTTTTCCAAATACACTGTCGTTACGGCTATATGACATCTCCAATAACCTCAAAACGGTTAATTAGCATAAATATGTATAGTTCATATTTTTACGCAACTTGGTATCGAGTGCTTAGTGCATATGTACTAAAAAATCGATTCTACACCTTAATATAAGATTGTGAAATTTTTCCAAATACACTGTCGTTATGGCTATATGACATCTCCAATAACCTCAAAACGGTTAATTAGCATAAATATGTATAGTTCATATTTTTACGCAACTTGGTATCGATTGCTTAGTGCATATGTACTACAAAATCGATTCTACACCTTAATATAAGATTGTGAAATTTTTCCAAATACACTGTCGTTATGGCTATATGACAACTCCAATAACCTCAAAACGGTTAATTAGCATAAATATGTATAGTTCATATTTTTACGCAACTTGGTATCGACTACTTAGTGCATATGTACTACAAAATCGATTCTACACCTTAATATAAGATTGTGAAATTTTTCCAAATACACTGGCGTTATGGCTATATGACATCTCCAATAACCTCAAAACAGCTAATTATCATAAATATGTATAGTTCATATTTTTACGCAACTTGGTATCGAGTGCTTAGTGCATATGTACTAAAAAATCGATTCTACACCTTAATATAAGATTGTGAAATTTTTCCAAATACACTGTCGTTATGGCTATATGACAACTCCAATAACCTCAAAACAGCTAATTAGCATAAATATGTATAGTTCATATTTTTACGCAACTTGGTATCGAGTGCTTAGTGCATATGTACTAAAAAATCGATTCTACACCTTAATATAAGATTGTGAAATTTTTCCAAATACACTGTCGTTACGGCTATATGACAACTCCAATAACCTCAAAACGGTTAATTAGCATAAATATGTATAGTTCATATTTTTACGCAACTTGGTATCGATTGCTTAGTGCATATGTACTAAAAAATCGATTCTACACCTTAATATAAGATTGTGAAATTTTTCCAAATACACTGTCGTTACGGCTATATGACATCTCCAATAACCTCAAAACGGTTAATTAGCATAAATATGTATAGTTCATATTTTTACGAAACTTTGTATAGATTGATTAGTGCATACGTACTTTAAAATCGATTCTACACCTTAATATAAGATTGTGAAATTTTTCCTAATTCACTGTCGTTATGGTTGTATGACAACTCCAATAACTTCAAATCGGCTAATTAGCATAAATATGTATAGTTCATATTTTTACGCAACTTGGTATCGAGTGCTTAGTGCATATGTACTAAAAAATCGATTCTACACCTTAATATAAGATTGTGAAATTTTTCCAAATACACTGTCGTTACGGCTATATGACATCTCCAATAACCTCAAAACGGTTAATTAGCATAAATATGTATAGTTCATATTTTTACGCAACTTGGTATAGATTGCTTAGTGCATATGTACTAAAAAATCGATTCTACACCTTAATATAAGATTGTGAAATTTTTCCAAATACACTGTCGTTACGGCTATATGACATCTCCAATAACCTCAAAACAGCTAATTAGCATAAATATGTATAGTTCATATTTTTACGCAACTTGGTATCGAGTGCTTAGTGCATATGTACTAAAAAATCGATTCTACACCTTAATATAAGATTGTGAAATTTTTCCAAATACACTGTCGTTACGGCTATATGACATCTCCAATAACCTCAAAACAGCTAATTAGCATAAATATGTATAGTTCATATTTTTACGCAACTTGGTATCGGTTACTTAGTGCATATGTACTAAAAAATCGATTCTACACCTTAATATAAGATTGTGAAATTTTTCCAAATACACTGTCGTTATGGCTATATGACAACTCCAATAACCTCAAAACGGCTAATAAGCATAAATATGTATAGTTCATATTTTTACGCAACTTGGTATCGATTGCTTAGTGCATATGTACTAAAAAATGGATTCTACACCTTAATATAAGATTGTGACATTTTTGCAAATTCACTGTCGTTATGGCTATGTGACAACTCCAATAACCTCAAAACGGTTAATTAGCATAAATACAGGGTAGGCCATTTAAAGTTGACCCATCTGGCAACGCTGTAACTTTTAACAGCGCTGACAAATCGGCTAATGTCATACCGCGTTAGAAGCGTCATTCGAAGACAATTTATACCATGAAACAGTACACTCCAAAAGAACGCGCTGAAATTGTTCAGCTTTATATTCAAAATAACTTTTCAATTGTGTTAACTCAACGTGCGTTTCGCAAAAAAAATAAAGTGAAAAGTGCTCCAGTTAAGAATACAATTAAGTCTTTATACGCAAAATTTGTGAACACCGGTAATCTCAGTAATGCCAGTCATGCATCCAGACAACGCACAAGACGTTCTGATGAAAATATCGAAGCTGTACGAGCCAGTATTGAGGAGACTCCATCGACATCGAGTTATCGCCGCTCTCAGGAATTAGACATCTCTCGCACCACTCTCCGACGCATAATTCATAAAGATTTGAAGATGTTTCCATATAAAATTCAAATGGCACAAAAACTAAACCCAGCTGATTATCCGCGACGCCTTAATTTTGGCAAATGGGCCATCGAAATGGCTGAAAACGTACTTGACTTTTGGCGAAAACTCATCATGTCAGACGAGGCACATTTCTCGTTGAATGGAGGCGTAAACAAGCAAAATTGCCGATTTTATGCCACCGAAAATCCTCAATTAATTGAAGAACAGCCTCTTTACGACCAAAAAGTAACAGTTTGGTGCGGTGTTTGCGCGAATATGATCATCGGACCGTATTTTTTCGAAGACGATGATGGAGCCACGACAACAGTCAATGGTGAGCGTTATCGAGCCATGATAACGGATTTTGTGATACCCATTATTCGCGAAAATGACATGGATAACTTCTGATTTCAACAGGACGGGGCTACATGCCACACAGCTCGACCAACAATCAATTTATTGCGACCATTTTTCCCCGGGCGATTGATATCGAAAAATGGTGATGTTGACTGGCCACCGAGATCACCAGATTTGACGCCACCAGACTTTTATTTGTGGGGTTATTTGAAATTCAAGGTATACGCTAATAAGCCAAAGACCTTAGCTCAACTGAAAGCCAACATTCGACGTGAAACAGCCGCCATATCATCCGAAACATTGGCCAAAGTCATGGAAAATGTCGAAAAAAGAGTGCATTTAGCTGTCAAAGCTAAAGGTGCCCATTTACGCGATCTAATTTTTAAATATTAGCTGAAACAAATTCCCTTGGACCAAAATAAATTATTTTTGAAATGAACAAAAAACATTGTTTTCTTTTGTTCTTTTTTTTTAGAAACAAATGGGTCAACTTTAAATGGCCTACCCTGTATGTATAGTTCATATTTTTACGCAACTTGGTATCGATTGCTTAATGTATATGTACTAAAAAATGGATTCTACACCTTAATATAAGATTGTGTAATTTTTCCAAATACACTGTCGTTACGGCTATATGACATCTCCAAAAACCTCAAAACAGCCAATTAGCATAAATATGTATAGTTCATATTTTTACGCAACTTGGTATCGAGTGCTTAATGTATATGTACTAAAAAATGGATTCTACACCTTAATATAAGATTGTGAAATTTTTCCAAATACACTGTCGTTATGGCTATATGACATCTCCAATAACCTCGAAACAGCTAATTAGCATAAATATGTATAGTTCATATTTTTACGCAACTTGGTATCGACTACTTAGTGCATATGTAATACAAAATCGATTCTACACCTTAATATAAGATTGTGAAATTTTTCCAAATACACTGTCGTTACGGCTATATGACATCTCCAATAACTTCAAAAAGGCTAATTAACATAAACATGTAAAGTTCATATTTTTACGCAGCTTGGTATAGATTGCTTAGTGCATCTGTACTAAAAAATCGATTCTACACCTTAATATAAGATTGTGAAATTTTTCCAAATACACTGTCGTTATGGCTATATGACAACTCCAATAACCTCAAAACGGTTAATTAGCATAAATATATATAGTTCTTTTTTTTTGCGCAACTTGGTATCGAGTGCTTAATGCATATGTACTAAAAAATGGATTCTACACCTTAATATAAGATTGTGAAATTTTTCCAAATACACTGTCGTTATGGCTATATGACATCTCCAATAACCTCGAAACAGCTAATTAGCATAAATATGTATAGTTCATATTTTTACGCAACTTGGTATAGATTGCTTAATGTATATGTACTAAAAAATGGATTCTACACCTTAATATAAGATTGTGAAATTTTTCCAAATACACTGTCGTTATGGCTATATGACAACTCCAATAACCTCAAAACGGTTAATTAGCATAAATATATATAGTTCATATTTTTACGCAACTTGGTATCGATTGCTTAATGTATATGTACTAAAAAATGGATTCTACACCTTAATATAAGATTGTGAAATTTTTCCAAATACACTGTCGTTATGGCTATATGACATCTCCAATAACCTCGAAACAGCTAATTAGCATAAATATGTATAGTTCATATTTTTACGCAACTTGGTATCGGTTACTTAGTGCATCTGTACTAAAAAATCGATTCTACACCTTAACATAAGATTGTGAAATTTTTCCAAATACACTGTCGTTATGGCTATATGACAACTCCAATAACCTCAAAACGGTTAATTAGAATAAATATATATAGTTCATATTTTTACGCAACTTGGTATCGATCGCTTAATGTATATCTACTAAAAAATGGATTCTACACCTTAATATAAGATTGTGAAATTTTTTCAAATACACTGTCGTTATGGCTATATGACATCTCCAATAACCTCGAAACAGCTAATTAGCATAAATATAAATAGTTCATATTTTTACGCAACTTGGTATCGGTTACTTAGTGCATCTGTACTAAAAAATCGATTCTACACCTTAATATAAGATTGTGAAATTTTTCCAAATACACTGTCGGTACGGCTATATGACATCTCCAATAACCTCGAAACAGCTAATTAGCATAAATATGTATAGTTCATATTTTTACGCAACTTGGTATCGATTGCTTAATGTATATGTACTAAAAAATCGATTCTACACCTTAATATAAGATTGTGAAATTTTTCCAAATACACTGTCGTTATGGCCATATGACAACTCCAATAACCTCAAAACAGTTAATTAGCATAAATATGTATAGTTCATATTTTTACGCAGCTTGGTATAGATTGCTTAGTGCATCTGTACTAAAAAATCGATTCTACACCTTAATATAAGATTGTGTAATTTTTCCAAATACACTGTCGTTATGGCTATATGACAACTCCAATAACCTCAAAACGGTTAACTAGCATAAATGTATATAGTTCATATTTTTACACAACTTAGTATCGGTTACTTAGTGCATCTGTACTAAAAAATCGATTCTACACCTTAATATAAGATTGTGAAATTTTTCCAAATACACTGTCGTTATGGCCATATGACAACTCCAATGACCTCAAAACAGTTAATTAGCATAAATATGTATAGTTCATATTTTTACGCAGCTTGGTATAGATTGCTTAGTGCATCTGTACTAAAAAATCGATTCTACACCTTAATATAAGATTGTGTAATTTTTCCAAATACACTGTCGTTATGGCTATATGACAACTCCAATAACCTCAAAACGGTTAATTAGCATAAATGTATATAGTTCATATTTTTACGCAACTTGGTATCGGTTACTTAGTGCATATGTACTAAAAAATCGATTCTACACCTTAATATAAGATTGTGAAATTTTTCCAAATACACTGTCGTTATGGCCATATGACAACTCCAATAACCTCAAAACAGTTAATTAGCATAAATATGTATAGTTCATATTTTTACGCAGCTTGGTATAGATTGCTTAGTGCATCTGTACTAAAAAATCGATTCTACACCTTAATATAAGATTGTGTAATTTTTCCAATACACTGTCGTTACGGCTATATGACATCTCCAAAAACCTCAAAACAGCTAATTAGCATAAATATGTACAGTTCATATTTTTACGCAACTTGGTGTCGAGTGCTTAATGTATATGTACTAAAAAATGGTTTCTACACCTTAATATAAGATTGTGAAATTTTTCCAAATACACTGTCGTTATGGCTATATGACATCTCCAAAAACCTCAAAACAGCTAATTAAAAAAATAAATATGTACAGTTCATATTTTTACGCAACTTGGTATCGACTACTTAGTGCATATGTAATACAAAATCGATTCTACACCTTAATATAAGTTTGTGAAATTTTTCCAAATACACTGTCGTTACGGCTATATGACATCTCCAATAACCTTGTTAGATATCTTACTTTTGCACTGCACGGATCCAAGAAAAACGCTTTGAAATGTTCAATTCAACAAGACAAGAAGATGTCGTTTATTCAAAAGTTAAAATGCTAGTGAAAGAATGTTCTGGTTTTAGGGTTTCTTACAATACTAAAAATCAGGGTTACTCAAAAATGTAAGTTGCTAAAGGGTTGCATTTCAACACGCCACCTCAACGAACATATTTGAGCATTACAAGTAAATATATTTAACTCAAGTTCAACATTTTAGAAAATTTTTCATGACTAGGTCTGGCTAGGTTCTTAGTGAATATGTCTGCAATCATATTACTAGTGCTGCAGTAATTGAGTTCGATTTCGCCACCTCGATAGATATTTCTTATAAAATGATATTTAATATCAATGTGTTTACTTCGAGCGTGGTATACGGGGTTCTTGACTAAATTCATCGCGCTTAAATTATCTCCGTTCACTATCATCGCATCCGGGCATTCGAGTTCCATTTCAGTTAATAGCTGCTTCAAGTAAATAGCTTCTTTAACAACGCATGCTAGCGCCATGTATTCGGCTTCTGTGCTGCTAAGTGCTACCGTCGTCTGCTTTTTACACTCGTATGAAAACACTCCTCCGGCTAACATAACTGCATACCCAGTATACGATTTCCGATCACCTGTGTCGCCACCCCAGTCGGAATCCACAAAACACTCAATTGGTTTACCGGTTTTGTTATACCTCAGTTGCATATCTTGTGTGGTGCATAAATACCTTAATATGCGCTTTGCTGCTGATAAGTGTTCTACATGTGGATCGTTGTTACGCTGTGCTAGCTTACAAACCGAGTGCAAGATATCAGGTCGCGTGCACACAGCTAGATACATAAGTGACCCAATGAGTGATTGATACTGCACCTGATCTGCTTTTTTACAATTCTGGTCATTACACACAACTTGGTGTCCTGGATCTAAAGGAATGGCGATCGGTCGACAATTTTCCATTTGGTACTCGCGCAATAACCTTTTAATATGTCTCTTCTGACTAATAGCAATAGCTCCAGTTTCACCATCTCTCTCAACCTCCATGCTTAAAAAGTGCTGGACTTGACCCTTGTCCACAACTTCAACTTTATTTGATATCATATCCTTTATATGTTTTAAGTGACTGTAATCCGAGCTGGCAATCAGTAAGTCATCAACATAAACGGCTATAATATTCAACTTCTTGCCCCTGTGCATAACATATACGCACGGTTCACACTCACACTGTTTGAATCCTATCTGCTTCAATATGGAATCTAATTTCATATTCCATTGGCGACCGGATTGCTTAAGGCCATATAAAGCTTTCTTTAACTTTAAGCAATGATCAGGATAACGCTTATCCACAAACATTTCGGGTTGATTCATATAAATATATTCAGACAAATCGCTATTCAAATAAGCGGTGGATACATCCATTTGATGTAAGTGCAAACGGTATTCCGCTGCTATCGCAAAAATCATTCGAATGGTATTGTAACGTACGACGGGTGAAAAAGTCTCGGTATAGTTTACACCGTAAATTTGCGAACACCCTTTCGCAACCAACCTCGCTTTAAACCGTTCTACATTTCCATCCTTATTTCTTTTGATCGCGAACACCCATTTATTACGCACTGGTTTTTGCCCTCTTGGTAACTTCACAAGCTCCCAAGTCTTGTTCTTCAATAACGATTCGTATTCAACTTTCATTGCATTGTACCAATCGCCAGAAAGTTCACTTGATAACGCCTCACCTACTGTATCAGGTACTTTAATACTGTCATACGTCAAAAAGCTTAAGTAATTATGCTGTTTTTTCGGCCTACCGCATCCACCAGTACGAATTAATCTAGGTCTACCTGGCCCACGTTTAAGCGGAGTTGGTTCATCTTCAGCAGACTCGAAATCGTCATCACTTTTCTCTGGCTGCATGCCACCATCATCTACAACTTCATCTTCGTTCGCGTTATCGTTTGCCTCATCAACTTGAATGACAGGTACCTGAGCCATCTGCTCATCATCGGAAACGTGTATCGGATTCAATACGTCTAAAATTGCCTCATGCTGTTGCTTGTGTTGCGTTTGCTCGATGAAGTATACATCCCTACTAATAATTAAACGCTTTGCTTCTTTATCGTACAATCTATACGCCTTTGAGGTGTCAGAATATCCCACCATAACATATTCTTTACCCTTTGGCTTGAATTTGTCTCGCTGCCGTTTATCAAGTGCCACTGCAAATGATCCAAACGTTCTTAAATGCGCCACCGTTGGCTTATGCCCATGCCATGCTTCATAAGGCGTTACACTATCTAACGCTTTGGTTGGAGAACGATTCCTCAAATACGCGGACGTAGATACCGCTTCACCCCATAACGACTGTTCGAGGCCTGCACCCAGCAACATACACCTTGCCATTTCAAGTAGAGTGCGATTTAACCTCTCAGCAGCACCATTTTGCTGTGGCGTATACGGGACTGTAAGTTGCCGTAAAATGCCATTCGCTTTTAAATATTCATCAAAAATATTGTTAACAAACTCTGTCCCATTGTCGCTTCTTAATATCTTTAATTTCTCCCCAGTTTGACGCTCTGCCATTGCTTTAAATTCCTTGAATTTTTCGAACACCTCGCTTTTGTGCCGTAAAAAATACACGAATATATAGCGCGTTTTATCATCCATGAAGGTTAAGAAGTATCGGGCTCCACCGATCGATGCAACATTTACCGGACCGCAAACATCAGTATGCACCACCCCCAATACATCGGCTGCATAATTTTGTGAGCTACTATATGGCCGCTGAGTGCATTTACTCGACATGCACAAAGCGCAGTTGACATCAGTCGGTATGTTAATCGGAAGTCCAAACACCATCTGCTTATTACTAAGCTGCCGTAAACTTGCGAAATTCAGATGGCCAAATCTATTATGCCACTTCATCACGTCGTCAGCAATTTTCCTCGCAAAGAACAATTTATTTTTATTTATTTCAATTAAATATAAATCTCTGACCTTTTGTGCACATAATATTATTCCTCCGTGCTTGTTGAAGATCTTCGCCGTGTTTCCCTTGAATTGGACAATGTAGCCACTGTTAATTGCTCTGGCAACTGACACAAAGTTGCACTGTAGACCCGGCACGAACAAAACATCTACGAGAGTCACATCAAACTCGTTTGATCTCAATCGAACAACACCTCTGCCTTTTGCTAATATTTTGTGTTCCGCCGCTAACATAATTGCTTCTTCACACGGCTCGAACTCATCAAACATGTTGCGGTTACAACATAAGTGTGAAGAAGCGCCGCTGTCAACGCACCAAACATCGTTGTGTAAAATTCTGCTACTAACAGCAGCAAACAGTCCGTTTCTTGTTACATTTTGATGCGAAGATTTTTCTCGATCTTTTTCTTTACATTGTGCGGCGAAATGGCCTTTTTTGCCACAACTGTAACATTTTAAATTTGATTTTTTGCTATTGTCACTGCGTTTGCTTGCGGTACTTCCGCTGTCGTTCGATTTTGCATGTTCAAAATAATTTTTTCTTGCGTTTGTGTTTGCGTGTGCTACGAAAGCTTGCACGCTACCCTCGGTATGCTCAGACTGGCATGTTTTACGTCGCTCGCCTTCTTCTATTAACTTAATTTTAACCGCAGTGAGATTTGGTAGCTCATCGCGAGACTCCAAAGCAACCACCAAACTCTCAAATGATTTCGGCAGACTCGCAAGAAGCATAATAACGAATAAATCATCCTGGAGACACACTCCAATTTCAGCAAGCTTCTCTGCGACTGCCGTGAACTTGCAAACGTATTGCTGGACACACTCACCGTCATTCATTCGAATTCCAAGTAACTGTTTGAACAAAGTTACCTTTCTCACAGGCCCTTTCGGTCTATGCACTTCTTGTAGACATTTCCACGCCTCATTCGCCGATTTGCAGTTTTTAATGTGGCTTATCTGCATAGGCGTAACGCTGAGGATTATTGTTGCTTTTGCCTTATCATCTTTTGCCTTCCACAGCAACACAGCTTTTGCATCGGCATCTTCTTTTGGAGCGGACAATTCTCCGCACGTAACAGGCCACAACTCTTGATGGACAAGCACACTTTGTAGCTGCAAGTTCCATAGTCATAATTGGACTCATCCAATTTTTCTATGTTGAAAAGCGACGAACTCATATTTTAGTAATTACTAAACGCGATTTACTAGGTTCCCAGGAATTTGCACCTGGGCCCATAACCTGTTAGATATCTTACTTTTGCACTGCACGGATTACAAGAAAAACGCTTTGAAATGTTCAATTCAACAAGACAAGAAGATGTCGTTTATTCAAAAGTTAAAATGCTAGTGAAAGAATGTTCTGGTTTTAGGGTTTCTTACAATACTAAAAATCAGGGTTACTCAAAAATGTAAGTTGCTAAAGGGTTGCATTTCAACAAACCTAAAAACAGCTAATTAGCATAAATATGTAAAGTTCAAATTTTTACGCAACTTGGTATAGATTGCTTAATGTATATGTACTAAAAAATGGATTCTACACCTTAATATAAGATTGTGAAATTTTTCCAAATACACTGTCGTTATGGCTATATGACATCTCCAAAAACCTCAAAACAGCTAATTAAAAAAATAAATATGTACAGTTCATATTTTTACGCAACTTGGTATCGACTACTTAGTGCATATGTACTAAAAAATCGATTCCACACCTTAATATAAGATTGTGAAATTTTTCCAAATTTACTGTCGTTATGGCTATATGACATCTCCAATAACCTCGAAACAGCTAATTAGCATAAATATGTATAGTTCATATTTTTACGCAGCTTGGTATAGATTGCTTAGTGCATCTGTACTAAAAAATCGATTCTACACCTTAATATAAGATTGTGAAATTTTTCCAAATACACTGTCGTTATGGCTATATGACAACTTCAATAACCTCAAAACGGTTAATTAGCATAAATATATATAGTTCATATTTTTACGCAACTTGGTATCGGTTACTTAGTGCATCTGTTCTAAAAAATCGATTCTACACCTTAATATAAGATTGTGAAATTTTTCCAAATACACTGTCGTTATGGCCATATGACAACTCCAATAACCTCAAAACAGTTAATTAGCATAAATATGTATAGTTCATATTTTTACGCAGCTTGGTATAGATTGCTTAGTGCATCTGTACTAAAAAATCGATTCTACACCTTAATATAAGATTGTGTAATTTTTCCAAATACACTGTCGTTATGGCTATATGACAACTCCAATAACCTCAAAACGGTTAATTAGCATAAATATATATAGTTCATATTTTTACGCAACTTGGTATCGGTTACTTAGTGCATCTGTACTAAAAAATCGATTCTACACCTTAATATAAGATTGTGAAATTTTTCCAAATACACTGTCGTTATGGCTATATGACAACTCCAATAACCTCAAAACGGTTAATTAGCATAAATATATATAGTTCATATTTTTACGCAACTTGGTATCGGTTACTTAGTGCATCTGTACTACTAAAAAATCGATTCTACACCTTAATATAAGATTGTGAAATTTTTCCAAATACACTGTCGTTATGGCCATATGACAACTCCAATAACCTCAAAACAGTTAATTAGCATAAATATGTATAGTTCATATTTTTACGCAGCTTGGTATAGATTGCTTAGTGCATCTGTACTAAAAATTCGATTGTACACCTTAATATAAGATTGTGTAATTTTTCCAAATACACTGTCGTTATGGCTATATGACAACTCCAATAACCTCAAAACGGTTAATTAGCATAAATATATATAGTTCATATTTTTACGCAACTTGGTATCGGTTACTTAGTGCATCTGTACTAAAAAATCGATTCTACACCTTAATATAAGATTGTGAAATTTTTCCAAATACACTGTCGTTATGGCTATATGACAACTCCAATAACCTCAAAACGGTTAATTAGCATAAATATATATAGTTCATATTTTTACGCAACTTGGTATCGGTTACTTAGTGCATCTGTACTAAAAAATCGATTCTACACCTTAATATAAGATTGTGAAATTTTTCCAAATACACTGTCGTTATGGCCATATGACAACTCCAATAACCTCAAAACAGTTAATTAGCATAAATATGTATAGTTCATATTTTTACGCAGCTTGGTATAGATTGCTTAGTGCATCTGTACTAAAAAATCGATTCTACACCTTAATATAAGATTGTGTAATTTTTCCAAATACACTGTCGTTACGGCTATATGACATCTCCAAAAACCTCAAAACAGCTAATTAGCATAAATATGTACAGTTCATATTTTTACGCAACTTGGTATCGAGTGCTTAATGTATATGTACTAAAAAATGGATTCTACACCTTAATATAAGATTGTGAAATTTTTCCAAATACACTGTCGTTATGGCTATATGACATCTCCAAAAACCTCAAAACAGCTAATTAAAAAAATAAATATGTACAGTTCATATTTTTACGCAACTTGGTATCGACTACTTAGTGCATATGTAATACAAAATCGATTCTACACCTTAATATAAGATTGTGAAATTTTTCCAAATACACTGTCGTTACGGCTATATGACATCTCCAATAACCTCAAAACAGCTAATTAGCATAAATATGTAAAGTTCATATTTTTACGCAACTTGGTATAGATTGCTTAATGTATATGTACTAAAAAATGGATTCTACACCTTAATATAAGATTGTGAAATTTTTCCAAATACACTGTCGTTATGGCTATATGACATCTCCAAAAACCTCAAAACAGCTAATTAAAAAAATAAATATGTACCGTTCATATTTTTACGCAACTTGGCATCGACTACTTAGTGCATATGTACTAAAAAATCGATTCCACACCTTAATATAAGATTGTGAAATTTTTCCAAATTTACTGTCGTTATGGCTATATGACATCTCCAATAACGTCGAAACAGCTAATTAGCATAAATATGTAAAGTTCAAATTTTTACGCAACTTGGTATAGATTGCTTAATGTATATGTACTAAAAAATGGATTCTACACCTTAATATAAGATTGTGAAATTTTTCCAAATATACTGTCGTTATGGCTATATGACAACTTCAATAACCTCAAAACGGTTAATTAGCGTAAATATATATAGTTCATATTTTTACGCAACTTGGTATCGGTTACTTAGTGCATCTGTTCTAAAAAATCGATTCTACACCTTAATATAAGATTGTGAAATTTTTCCAAATACACTGTCGTTATGGCTATATGACAACTCCAATAACCTCAAAACGGTTAATTAGCATAAATATATATAGTTCATATTTTTACGCAACTTGGTATCGATTGCTTAATGTATATGTACTAAAAAATGTATTCTACACCTTAATATAAGATTGTGAAATTTTTCCAAATACACTGTCGTTATGGCTATATGACATCTCCAATAACCTCGAAACAGCTAATTAGCATAAATATGTGTTTAATCCAAACAAATACTCCTCTGCATTACTCCCACAAATTACAAAAGGAAATAGAGGCGTAATGTAGAGGAGTATAAACCGCCCCAACTTCACGCAACAGGCGAAAAAGGAGGAACAAAGAAGACAACATTCCCGCGCTTTTTGCCTTTAGGCACATTGTTATCCCGCCAACAGCAGCGAACACACAAGTGAACACGGAGAAACATACAATTGGAATACACAGTGAATATAACAAGTGAATACAAGCGAAACAATAAGTGAACAATTACCATACAAAGTGAACTCAAGAATAATCCCTAACTACTACATAAAACAATACGGAGACAACTAAGGAATCCACCAAAATTCATCATCAAACACCCACAACGAGGGAATAAGCCCAGCACACAAAAAGGAATTAATATATTTAAAATCACAACAATACGTATGTATAAGTGTATAGAGGTATTAACTCTCAGTTTTAATATTAGCACACATACACATATATATATTTGTATAAACCAAATTAATTATTAAATCAACATTTTATAACGTTTGAACCCAAAATAATACTATCTTTTAATTAAACGCAATCGGCCCCTTACGTCGACATACCCCGACATTTTGGTCCTTCGAGCCGGATAATTAAAAGAAAAAGTCTTCGTGGGAATTTTACCAACAACATCGTTGGAGTCCCAACACCAAACCCAAAAGTTAAAAGAGTGCACCCAGCAAACAACAAGCCTGTAAGATAATCAACAAATACCCAAACGAATAACTCAAACCCAAAACAAAACGAAATTAACAAAAAGCGGAAAAACTGTAAGTGCGACCCATATTTTTCTATATATTATTATAAAGTGCAACTCATATTTGTTAAAAAATACCCAATTGTCAAATTGTGTCCTTAAGAATACTTAAGCATAATTTATTTGCTCTATTGGGTTGACAAAAATTTGATTTGCACTATTTAATTATATATACATACATACATACCTGCATATACTTACCCAAGAGAAGAAGTGCAATAATAAAATATATGCATATATTTTGCCGTCGGCTATTGCATTCTTCTCGTTAAACTAAAATTACATATAAATAAATATACACTCGCTAATACATACGAATAGCGCACCCATCCGCATTATATTTGTTGGTGACGAAAATTGCTAGCGAACAGCACGTCAAAAGACAAATACCCAGTAGGAAATTAAAAAGGTGACCCAGTAGGAAAAAGTGCAAAACCCTGCAAAAATTTTATTTATCGATTTTTTTGTTACGATTCATCGGAAATTTAATAATTTCACAAATATTAACCATCGGACACCATCGAGATAAAAACAATAAAATTAATTTGAAATTAAATAAATAAATCACTATACAAAAAGTTTTTAAAGTTTGTTTTCTTAAATTTTCGTAACTCTACGCGATTTATTTTTCTCATTCAACCCAAATATTAAATATATCTTACCCAAAGATGGAAATGGAAGATTTCAAAATCACAACAACGGATTTAATTGAATTCGTGGAAGACCATCTTCAGACCCAAAGTGAAGATGAATCGGTCTATACCCTCGAAATTAAAAAGGTCGAACTAAATTCGCTTTACGAAAAAGCAAAGCACTCATACGATGCGATCAGAAGAATTTCCCGCGAAAGTCATGAAACCATCGATTTCTTTAAAGTGAAAGAAAAATACCAAAAAAGTTACAGAATGTACCTCTCTTGCTTAGCTTCCATCAATGAAGATGTAGATGCGCGTAAAACACAAGTGTCAACCCAACCCATTAAGGAAAGGACTTCAGAAGCCACAATGATGGATTTCGCTCCTGCAGTTCACCTTCCACCATGCGACACCGACATCTTTTACGGAGATTACACAACCTGGCCCACCTTCAGGGATATGTTTACAGCCCTGTATATCCGTAACCCAAGGATTAGTAACGTGGAAAGACTCTTTCACCTTACTCAGAAGACCCGAGGAGAAGCAAGAGAGGTTATTCAAAACGCACCCTTAACAAATGATGGTTTCATACTTGCCTGGAAAAATTTAGTCGACCAGTACGAAAATAAGAGGTTGCAGGTAAACACCCAATTAAAGACCCTTTTTAACCTACCCCAAGTAACTCAGGAAACAGGTTGTGCTATAAAAAGCTTACAACGTTCCGTTAATAACGTTTTAACTAATTTAAACAACCTTGAGATTGACACACAAAGCTGGGATCCGATATTAATATATCTTTGTAGTTCCAAACTACCTAAACAAACTCTCGAAACCTTTGAATATACCCTAGCAGACAATTCAGATATACCGACGTGGTCAAATTTCGACAATTTTTTAACCCACAAATACAAAACCCTCGAATCTGTTGGAAATTTCAAAGCTTCAGTAGCAAAATTACCCCCATTCCACACCGGTGCAGTTAAAAGAACAGATGAAAAGAAATACAACACATTTCATGCAAACGTGGCTGAAACGCCAATTGCTAGACCCTCTAATACCCAAAGAAATAATAATTTCAACTTTACTCAACATAATATAGATACAGAAAGCTGTAAGCTCTGTAAAAAGCAGCACCCTATTCGAGAATGTCCCAAATTTCTCGCAATGAATGTGGAGTCACGTATCTCCACAATCAAAAAATATGGTTATTGCTATAACTGCTTGGCCATATCACACAGCTACAAGAACTGTGTGAGTAAATTCTCGTGTCGTAAGTGTCACAAAAAACACAATACTCTGATACACAGAGAATCCAGCTTTCGACCTGAATCCACTCCGGAAATACCAAACGTCACTAGTTCGAACCATGAAAACGCTTCAAGTACCGCACTACCCACCCAAAGCACAAATACAAATCGGCAAGCCTACACTACAACTATACAGTCCACTATATCATCAACCTAAGACCCACCCAACCCAAGTAGGAAGCAGATATTACTCGGTACTGCAATGGTTCAAATAGAACATAATGGCCAGCGATATTCCGCGAGAGCCCTTATTGATTCAGGATCGGAAGCCACATTTATATCTCGAAGACTTCAGAGAAGCTTGGATATACCCACCCACTCTGTATCAGCCCAAGTGACCGGACTAAACAATGCAGTTTCAGCAACACCAACGAGTATTTGTGAAATCACGCTTTGCTCACCCTTAAACACAAATTATAAGCTATCAGCACAGGCATTTATACTAAATAGCCTAACTGATAATTTACCCTCATACCCCATAGATCCAAAGCAGTGTCTTAAAAATCTTGGATTCACTTTAGCCGACACCCAATTTCACAAACCCAGACCCGTGGATATACTAATCGGTAGTGATATCTATCCAAGTATTTTACTCAATGGAGTAAAGAGAAACGTACTAGGTTCACTCTTAGCTCAAGAGACAGAATTCGGGTGGATATTGTCCGGACCCATAACCCAACCCTCCCAAAATTCCACCATAGTATCATTTCACAATAAAGTGAATCCCGAGAGTCTTCTCACACGTTTTTGGGAGGTGGAGGAAATCCCAAAGGAATCCGTAGTTTCCAAATCGGACCAAATTTGTGAGGAGATTTTCCAAAAAACTACCCGTCGTAATCCAGATGGGCGCTATATAGTAACCCTACCCTTCAAAGAACCCGACAATATTGACATCGGGCACTCTAGACATATAGCGTTGGCCCAATTCCTCAGAAATGAACGAGCTTTACTTAAAAAACCCGAAGTGAAAGCAGAATACGACAAAGCAATCATGGAATATTTGGAACTCGGACAAATGAAGAAAGTAGAATACAACCCTTCTGGTAAAACGACCCAATATTACTTACCACACCACGCGGTCATTAAACCCGACCGTATAACCACGAAATTGCGTGTGGTATTTAACGCATCTTGCCCCACGTCAAATCACAAAAGCTTGAATGACGTCTTACATATCGGGCCTACTTTACAGAAAGACCTTGTCATTCTGATCACAAATTGGCGACTCTTCCAATTCGTTTTTAATGCGGATATTCAGAAAATGTACCGGCAAATACTCGTAGACCCTAAACACACTCGGTTCTAAAGGATATTATTTAGGAAGTCCCCGGAAGACACAATAGAAGACTTCGAATTGCAAACAGTCACGTTCGGCATAAATTGTGCACCGTATCTAGCAATCCGGACCCTCATGAAACTTGCCGATGATATAGAAGAAACCCACCCATTAGCAGCCAAAATACTTCGCCAGGAAATGTATGTAGACGATGTTTTAGCCGGAACACATGACCTGACCACGGCAAAGTCAGCACGAGATGAACTCATTTCCGCTCTGAAGACCCCAGGATTCGCTCTGCGAAAATGGACCTCCAATGACCCACACATTCTGAAAGGACTTCCACAGGATCATCTTTTGGAGACAGAAACACTCAACCTTTCGGAACCCGAGAACACCAAAACCCTGGGCATTCGATGGAACTCCAAAAAGGATTCATTTTTCTTCCTCGTCAACCCAATGGAGAAAAAACCCGCATACACCAAACGAGAAGTTTTATCAGCCATAGCAAAATTGTTTGACCCAGCCGGTTGGCTTAGTCCAATAATAATCACGGCAAAAATAATTATGCAACAAATATGGCTGGATAAAACTGACTGGGATGAAAGCCTGAAACCCCTCACCCTTCATCGATGGAACAGCTTCGTAAAGGATTACGACAACATCAACAAAATTGAAATACCCAGGTGGACCCATTTTAACCCAACAGCCACCATTGAATTCCACGGTTTCTCTGATGCTTCAGAAAAAGCATATGCCGCGACACTTTATATAAGGGTTTCAGTTGGAGACAAAATATGGACAACTCTCTTAGTGTCAAAAACAAGAGTTGCTCCCATTAAAACCGTATCCCTACCCAGATTGGAACTCTGCGGAGCGGTTCTACTGGCTAACCTTTTTAACTCTACCCTACCCCAACTACACCTAACCCAATATAAAAATTATTTTTGGACTGACTCAACCATAGTTCTTGCTTGGTTAAACAAACCACCCTGTTCATGGACCACTTTCGTTTCACATCGAGTAGCTGCAATCACCGAGAAAGTGGGAGTCGATAATTGGAACCATGTGGAAAGCCAAGACAATCCCGCAGACTTGGCAAGCCGAGGATGTACACCCACCGATCTATTGAATTACAACCTCTGGTGGCATGGACCCCAATGGCTACAACACGAAAAGGAGCATTTTCCAGCATCGGAGAAAACATACAACACTACCGTGGAGTTCAAACCCGTTAAGACGTTTGCGATAACCACCCAAGAGGATATACTAGAAAGGTTTTCCTCATTCCCCAGAGCTATTCGCGTTATCGCTTACCTATTCAGGTTTTGCGCAAATGCCTCACCAAGGAGGCGAGAAATTGTTTACTCAAACCACGAAATAACCCCGGAAGAGTTCAAAACAACCCGAATGAAGTTAATCATTCACACCCAAAAAACACATTTCCGAGAAGAATATGATGCATTGACCCGTAAAACCCAAATACATAAGAAAAGTTCTTTATTGACTTTAAATCCATTCATTGACCCTAAAGGAGTTATGCGAAGTGACGGAAGATTAACTAATTCCGCAGCACTATCATATAACGAGCGTCACCCTATCCTATTACCCTATAATAGCCGTATGACAAAATTACTAACTCAATTTACCCATTTAGCAACGCTACACGGCGGAAATCAGCTAGTTCTTCGACTCCTAAGGACAGAATTCTGGATACCCAAAGCAAAGATGCTGATTAAAACAATCATTCATCAATGCAAAACGTGCATCATACACAACAAGGCTCAACAAACCCAAATAATGGCAGCTCTTCTAAATGAACGAACCATCCTAACCCGGCCGTTTGCTAACACTGGTATCGATTTCGCTGGACCCTATGACATCAAAAACTACACTGGGAGAGCATGTCTAATCACCAAAGGATATATATGTGTATTTGTATGCTTCTCAACTAAAGCAATACATCTCGAACCCGTTAGCGATCTCACTACACAAGCCTTCCTAGCAGCATTCTCTCGTTTCTTCTCGAGGCGTGGATGCCCCGCCAATCTTTATTCCGACAACGGAACAAACTTTATAGGAGCTTCACAGTTGCTAGTTAAAGATCGGTGTGAATTCTTACATACACTTCGAACTCAAATTGCATCTCTCCATAGCCATCAAAATATCTCATGGCACTTCAACCCACCAGGAGCTCCACATATGGGTGGATTATGGGAAGCAGGCGTAAAAAGTCTAAAAACCCACCTAAAAAAGATCGCAAAACTACAAAAATTCACGTTCGAAGAATTTGCTACCCTATTGACCCGCATTGAAAGCTGTTTAAACTCTCGACCCATAAGCCCCATAAGTGATGACTCAACAAGCTTGGAACCTCTAACTCCAGGACACTTCCTTATAGGTACCCCATTGCTAACCCCTGCCGAACCCAATTTAGAGGATGCAAATTTAAGCATCGTTAACAGATGGCAGAAACTAAAAATACTCTACCAGCACATTTGCAAGAGATGGAAAGAAGAGTACCTCAAGGAACTACACAAGCGATATAAATGGAAATACCCACATCGTAATGTTGAAGTTAACGACTTAGTCGTTATAAGAAACGACAATACTTCACCCAACGAATGGAAGCTCGGTCGAATCCAAAAGGTCTTCCCCGGCTTAGACCATAAAACACGAGTGGTTGAAATCCGAACTGCTCAAGGCACAGTAACCCACCCCATCACAAAAATTGTGATATTAAATACAGAATAACATACAAGTTTTCTCTTCTTTTTTAGTGAAATGGCCCCAACAATCACCAACTCACCCAAACCTCGTTCTATGAGCCCAACAATCACCAACTCACCCAAACCTCGTCGCATGAGCTCAGCAATTACCATCCGGTCCCGTAGCGCAACCCGTAGCATTACACCGATTTCGGAAGACGAAACGATGTCCCGACGCATTCAACGTTTCAAGTCGACCCTTCCCACTATTCGTGAAGAAAAGGAATGTGATGATCGCACAACACGGAAAACGATCTCACATCGAAGAAAACACACATCATCCCGTCATGTCGCTTGCGGAATATGCAAGAAAGACCACCGTCTAGTGACTTGCGCTACGTACTCGGCATATAACATAAACAAAAAATACGAAGCAGTAATCAAATACAACTACTGCGTTAATTGCTTAGCCAGGTCGCACAAGACAGGAGGATGCACCAGCAAAAATAGATGTTCCGTTTGTCATGGGAAACATCATTCATCCCTACACGGACATCCGAGGCTATACCCGACCAACGATGCCAACGTTGTTGAGAAACATCCACTTGCAATAGAGACCCGACTACCATCCTTACTGGCTAAGCAGACCCTAGTACCCACATTGAAGGTACGATTAAGATGCGATGGTGAATGGCATAAAGTTCGAGCCATTTTAAACCCTACCCTCAAAATCACGAATATAGCAGCTGAACTCGTCAAACACTTAAAACTGCCAATTACATACCTCAACACGTATCGTATTTGTAGCATACAAATCAGCTCAAATAATGACACAAAGTTTTCTCTGGAATGTAACGCAGTTATCACCCACAAGCTACCAAAAAAACCCTATGAGCGAGATCTAAGCGACGATGTGCAAATGCGCTTTGAACACTTAGTTCTCGCTGACCCTCAATTCCACAGCAACAGGGAGATAACGTTGGAGATTGGAGCAGATGTGTACCCTCAAATCATCAGAAATGGACTATTCAAACCCGATAAAGGTACGGTGGTAGCGCAGAATACAGCATTTGGCTGGACCCTTACTGGCACCATCTAACCATAAGTATATTGCTGATAAATACTCAAAAAAAATCTCAATTTTTTCAATACCCAATCAGTTACCCTATTAACACTCAATTATTTCCCAGATTCTGCAAGGTGGCCGGGATGTTTAATACAAACAAATACTCCTCTGCATTACTCCCACAAATTACAAAAGGAAATAGAGGCGTAATGTAGAGGAGTATAAACCGCCCCAACTTCACGCAACAGGCGAAAAAGGAGGAACAAAGAAGACAACATTCCCGCGCTTTTTGCCTTTAGGCACATTGTTATCCCGCCAACAGCAGCGAACACACAAGTGAACACGGAGAAACATACAATTGGAATACACAGTGAATATAACAAGTGAATACAAGCGAAACAATAAGTGAACAATTACCATACAAAGTGAACTCAAGAATAATCCCTAACTACTACATAAAACAATACGGAGACAACTAAGGAATCCACCAAAATTCATCATCAAACACCCACAACGAGGGAATAAGCCCAGCACACAAAAAGGAATTAATATATTTAAAATCACAACAATACGTATGTATAAGTGTATAGAGGTATTAACTCTCAGTTTTAATATTAGCACACATACACATATATATATTTGTATAAACCAAATTAATTATTAAATCAACATTTTATAACGTTTGAACCCAAAATAATACTATCTTTTAATTAAACGCAATCGGCCCCGTACGTCGACATACCCCGACATATGTATAGTTCATATTTTTACGCAACTTGGTATCGGTTACTTAGTGCATCTGTACTAAAAAATCGATTCTACACCTTAATATAAGATTGTGAAATTTTTCCAAATACACTGTCGTTATGGCTATATGACAACTCCAATAACCTCAAAACGGTTAATTAGCATAAATATATATAGTTCATATTTTTACGCAACTTGGTATCGATTGCTTAATGTATATGTACTAAAAAATGGATTCTACACCTTAATATAAGATTGTGAAATTTTTCCAAATACACTGTCGGTACGGCTATATGACATCTCCAATAACCTCAAAACAGCTAATTAGCATAAATATGTACAGTTCATATTTTTACGCAACTTGGTATCGAGTGCTTAATGTATATGTACTAAAAAATGGATTCTACACCTTAATATAAGATTGTGTAATTTTTCCAAATGCACTGTCGTTACGGCTATATGACATCTCCAATAACCTCAAAACAGCTAATTAGCATAAATATGTAAAGTTCAAATTTTTACGCAACTTGGTATCGAGTGCTTAATGTATATGTACTAAAAAATGGATTCTACACCTTAATATAAGATTGTGTAATTTTTCCAAATGCACTGTCGTTACGGCTATATGACATCTCCAATAACCTCAAAACAGCTAATTAGCATAAATATGTACAGTTCATATTTTTACGCAACTTGGTATCGAGTGCTTAGTGCATATGTACTAAAAAATCGATTCCACACCTTAATATAAGATTGTGAAATTTTTCCAAATACACTGTCGTTATGCGTATATGACATCTCCAATAACCTCAAAACGGTTAATTAGCATAAATATATATAGTTCATATTTTTACGCAACTTGGTATCGATTGCTTAATGTATATGTACTAAAAAATGGATTCTACACCTTAATATAAGATTGTGTAATTTTTCCAAATACACTGTCGTTATGGCTATATGACATCTCCAAAAACCTCAAAACAGCTAATTAGCATAAATATGTACAGTTCATATTTTTACGCAACTTGGTATCGAGTGCTTAATGTATATGTACTAAAAAATGGATTCTACACCTTAATATAAGATTGTGAAATTTTTCCAAATACACTGTCGTTATGGCTATATGACAACTCCAATAACCTCAAAACAGCTAATTAGCATAAATATGTACAGTTCATATTTTTACGCAACTTGGTATCGAGTGCTTAGTGCATATGTACTAAAAAATCGATTCTACACCTTAATATAAGATTGTGAAATTTTTCCAAATACACTGTCGTTACGGCTATATGACAACTCCAATAACCTCAAAATAGCTAATTAGCATAAATATGTACAGTTCATATTTTTACGCAACTTGGTATCGAGTGCTTAGTGCATATGTACTAAAAAATCGATTCTACACCTTAATATAAGATTGTGAAATTTTTCCAAATACACTGTCGTTATGGCTATATGACAACTCCAATAACCTCAAAACGGTTTATTAGCATAAATATGTATAGTTCATATTTTTACGCAACTTGGTATCGATTGCTTAATGTATATGTACTAAAAAATGGATTCTACACCTTAATATAAGATTGTGAAATTTTTCCAAATACACTGTCGTTACGGCTATATGACATCTCCAATAACCTCAAAACAGCTAATTAGCATAAATATGTACAGTTCATATTTTTACGCAACTTGGTATCGAGTGCTTAGTGCATATGTACTAAAAAATCGATTCCACACCTTAATATAAGATTGTGAAATTTTTCCAAATACACTGTCGTTATGGCTATATGACAACTCCAATAACCTCAAAACGGTTAATTAGCATAAATATGTATAGTTCATATTTTTACGCAACTTGGTATAGATTGCTTAGTGCATATGTACTAAAAAATCGATTCTACAAATTAATATAAGATTGTGAAATTTTTCCAAATACACTGTCGTTACGGCTATATGACATCTCCAAAAACCTCAAAACAGCTAATTAGCATAAATATGTACAGTTCATATTTTTACGCAACTTGGTATCGGCTACTTAGTGCATATGTACTAAAAAATCGATTCTACACCTTAATATAAGATTGTGAAATTTTTCCAAATACACTGTCGTTACGGCTATATGACATCTCCAAAAACCTCAAAACAGCTAATTAGCATAAATATGTATAGTTCATATTTTTACGCAACTTGGTATAGATTGCTTAATTAATATGTACTAAAAAATGGATTCTACACCTTAATATAAGATTGTGTAATTTTTCCAAATACACTGTCGTTACGGCTATATGACATCTCCAATAACCTCAAAACAGCTAATTAGCATAAATATGTACAGTTCATATTTTTACGCAACTTGGTATCGGCTACTTAGTGCATATGTACTAAAAAATCGATTCTACACCTTAATATAAGATTGTGAAATTTTTCCAAATACACTGTCGTTATGGCTATATGACATCTCCAAAAACCTCAAAACAGCTAATTAGCATAAATATGTATAGTTCATATTTTTACGCAACTTGGTATCGAGTGCTTAGTGCATATGTACTAAAAAATCGATTCTACACCTTAATATAAGATTGTGAAATTTTTCCAAATACACTGTCGTTATGGCTATATGACATCTCCAAAAACCTCAAAACAGCTAATTAGCATAAATATGTATAGTTCATATTTTTACGCAACTTGGTATCGATTGCTTAGTGCATATGTACTAAAAAATCGATTCTACACCTTAATATAAGATTGTGAAATTTTTCCAAATACACTGTCGTTATGGCTATATGACAACTCCAATAACCTCAAAACGGTTAATTAGCATAAATATGTATAGTTCATATTTTTACGCAACTTGGTATCGATTGCTTAGTGCATATGTACTAAAAAATCGATTCTACACCTTAATATAAGATTGTGAAATTTTTCCAAATACACTGTCGTTACGGCTATATGACATCTCCAATAACCTCAAAACAGCTAATTAGCATAAATATGTATAGTTCATATTTTTACGCAACTTGGTATCGAGTGCTTAGTGCATCTGTACTAAAAAATCGATTCTACACCTTAATATAAGATTGTGAAATTTTTCCAAATACACTGTCGTTATGGCTATATGACATCTCCAATAACCTCAAAACAGCTAATTAGCATAAATATGTATAGTTCATATTTTTACGCAACTTGGTATCGAGTGCTTAGTGCATATGTACTAAAAAATCGATTCTACACCTTAATATAAGATTGTGAAATTTTTCCAAATACACTGTCGTTATGGCTATATGACAACTCCAATAACCTCAAAACGGTTAATTAGCATAAATATATATAGTTCATATTTTTACGCTACTTGGTATCGATTGCTTAATGTATATGTACTAAAAAATGTATTCTACACCTTAATATAAGATTGTGAAATTTTTCCAAATACACTGTCGTTATGGCTATATGACATCTCCAATAACCTCGAAACAGCTAATTAGCATAAATATGTATAGTTCATATTTTTACGCAACTTGGTATCGGTTACTTAGTGCATCTGTACTAAAAAATCGATTCTACACCTTAATATAAGATTGTGAAATTTTTCCAAATACACTGTCGTTATGGCTATATGACAACTCCAATAACCTCAAAACGGTTAATTAGCATAAATATATATAGTTCATATTTTTACGCAACTTGGTATCGATTGCTTAATGTATATGTACTAAAAAATGGATTCTACACCTTAATATAAGATTGTGAAATTTTTCCAAATACACTGTCGGTACGGCTATATGATATCTCTAATAACCTCAAAACAGCTAATTAGCATAAATATGTACAGTTCATATTTTTACGCAACTTGGTATCGAGTGCTTAATGTATATGTACTAAAAAATGGATTCTACACCTTAATATAAGATTGTGTAATTTTTCCAAATACACTGTCGTTACGGCTATATGACATCTCCAATAACCTCAAAACAGCTAATTAGCATAAATATGTATAGTTCATATTTTTACGCAACTTGGTATCGAGTGCTTAATGTATATGTACTAAAAAATGGATTCTACACCTTAATATAAGATTGTGAAATTTTTCCAAATACACTGTCGTTATGGCTATATGACATCTCCAAAAACCTCAAAACAGCTAATTAGCATAAATATGTACAGTTCATATTTTTACGCAACTTGGTATCGAGTGCTTAGTGCATATGTACTAAAAAATCGATTCCACACCTTAATATAAGATTGTGAAATTTTTCCAAATACACTGTCGTTATGGCTATATGACAACTCCAATAACCTCAAAACGGTTAATTAGCATAAATATGTATAGTTCATATTTTTACGCAACTTGGTATCGATTGCTTAATGTATATGTACTAAAAAATGGATTCTACACCTTAATATAAGATTGTGAAATTTTTCCAAATACACTGTCGTTACGGCTATATGACATCTCCAATAACCTCAAAACAGCTAATTAGCATAAATATGTACAGTTCATATTTTTACGCAACTTGGTATCGAGTGCTTAGTGCATATGTACTAAAAAATCGATTCCACACCTTAATATAAGATTGTGAAATTTTTCCAAATACACTGTCGTTATGGCTATATGACATCTCCAATAACCTCGAAACAGCTAATTAGCATAAATATGTATAGTTCATATTTTTACGCAACTTGGTATAGATTGCTTAGTGCATCTGTACTAAAAAATCGATTCTACACCTTAATATAAGATTGTGAAATTTTTCCAAATACACTGTCGTTACGGCTATATGACATCTCCAATAACCTCAAAACAGATAATTAGCATAAATATGTACAGTTCATATTTTTACGCAACTTGGTATCGAGTGCTTAGTGCATATGTACTAAAAAATCGATTCCACACCTTAATATAAGATTGTGAAATTTTTCCAAATACACTGTCGTTATGGCTATATGACAACTCCAATAACCTCAAAACGGTTAATTAGCATAAATAACGGGTGATTTTTTTGAGGTTAGGATTTTCATGCATTAGTATTTGACAGATCACGTGGGATTTCAGACATGGTGTCAAAGAGAAAGATGCTCAGTATGCTTTGACATTTCATCATGAATAGACTTACTAACGAGCAACGCTTGCAAATCATTGAATTTTATTACCAAAATCAGTGTTCGGTTCGAAATGTGTTTGTTCGACAAATTTTGTTCAGCGATGAGGCTCATTTCTGGTTGAAGTGTGGTTTGTACGCTGGTGGAATCATTGGACCGTATTTTTTCAAAGATGCTGTTGGACGCAACGTTACGGTGAATGGCGATCGCTATCGTTCGATGCTAACAAACTTTTTGTTGCCAAAAATGGAAGAACTGAACTTGGTTGACATGTGGTTTCAACAAGATGGCGCTACATGCCACACAGCTCGCGATTCTATGGCCATTTTGAGGGAAAACTTCGGACAACAATTCATCTCAAGAAATGGACCCGTAAGTTGGCCACCAAGATCATGCGATTTAACGCCTTTAGACTATTTTTTGTGGGGCTACGTCAAGTCTAAAGTCTACAGAAATAAGCAAGCAACTATTCCAGCTTTGGAAGACAACATTTCCGAAGAAATTCGGGCTATTCCGGCCGAAATGCTCGAAAAAGTTGCCCAAAATTGGACTTTCCGAATGGACCACCTAAGACGCAGCCGCGGTCAACATTTAAATGAAATTATCTTCAAAAAGTAAATGTCATGAACCAATCTAACGTTTTAAATAAAGAACCGATGAGATTTTGCAAATTTTATGCGTTTTTTTTTTAAAAAAAGTTATCAAGCTCTTAAAAAATCACCCTTTATATATAGTTCATATTTTTACGCAACTTGGTATCGATTGCTTAATGTATATGTACTAAAAAATGGATTCTACACCTTAATATAAGATTGTGAAATTTTTCCAAATACACTGTCGGTACGGCTATATGACATCTCCAATAACCTCAAAACAGCTAATTAGCATAAATATGTACAGTTCATATTTTTACGCAACTTGGTATCGAGTGCTTAGTGCATATGTACTAAAAAATCGATTCCACACCTTAATATAAGATTGTGAAATTTTTCCAAATACACTGTCGTTATGGCTATATGACAACTCCAATAACCTCAAAACGGTTAATTAGCATAAATATGTATAGTTCATATTTTTACGCAGCTTGGTATAGATTGCTTAGTGCATCTGTACTAAAAATTCGATTCTACAAGATTGTGAAATAAGATTGTGAAATTTTTCCAAATACACTGTCGTTACGGCTATATGACATCTCCAAAAACATCGAAACAGCTAATTAGCATAAATATGTACAGTTCATATTTTTACGCAACTTGGTATCGACTACTTAGTGCATATGTACTAAAAAATCGATTCCACACCTTAATATAAGATTGTGAAATTTTTCCAAATACACTGTCGTTATGGCTATATGACATCTCCAAAAACCTCAAAACAGCTAATTAGCATAAATATGTACAGTTCATATTTTTACGCAACTTGGTATCGACTACCTAGTGCATATGTAATACAAAATCGATTCTACACCTTAATATAAGATTGTGAAATTTTTCCAAATACACTGTCGTTACGGCTATATGACATCTCCAATAACCTCAAAAGAGCTAATTAGCATAAATATGTACAGTTCAAATTTTTACGCAACTTGGTATCGGTTACTTAGTGCATATTTACTAAAAAATCGATTCCACACCTTAATATAAGATTGTGAAATTTTTCCAAATACACTGTCGGTACTGCTATATGACATCTCCAATAACCTCAAAACAGCTAATTAGCATAAATATGTACAGTTCATATTTTTACGCAACTTGGTATCGGTTACTTAGTGCATATGTACTAAAAAATGGATTCTACACCTTAATATAAGATTGTGAAATTTTTCCAAATACACTGTCGGTACTGCTATATGACATCTCCAATAACCTCAAAACAGCTAATTAGCATAAATATGTACAGTTCATATTTTTACGCAACTTGGTATCGGTTACTTAGTGCATATGTACTAAAAAATCGATTCCACACCTTAATATAAGATTGTGAAATTTTTCCAAATACACTGTCGTTATGGCTATATGAAATCTCCAATAACCTCAAAACAGCTAATTAACATAAATATGTACAGTTCATATTTTTACGCAACTTGGTATCGACTACTTAGTGCATATGTAATACAAAATCGATTCTACACCTTAATATAAGATTGTGAAATTTTTCCAAATACACTGTCGTTACGGCTATATGACATCTCCAATAACCTCAAAAGAGCTAATTAGCATAAATATGTAAAGTTCAAATTTTTACGCAACTTGGTATCGGTTACTTAGTGCATATGTACTAAAAAATCGATTCCACACCTTAATATAAGATTGTGAAATTTTTCCAATTACGTATGTATAGTTCATATTTTTACGCAAATTGGTATAGATTGCTTAGTGCATCTGTACTAAAAAATCGATTCTACACGTTAATATAAGATTGTGAAATTTTTCCAAATACACTGTCGTTATGGCTATATGACAACGCCAATAACCTCAAAACGGTTAGTTAGCATAAATATGTATAGTTCATATTTTTACGCAACTTGGTATCGATTGCTTAGTGCATATGTACTAAAAAATGGATTCTACACCTTAATATAAGATTGTGAAATTTTTCCAAATACACTGTCGTTATGGCTATATGACATCTCCAATAACCTCGAAACAGCTAATTAGCATAAATATGTATAGTTCATATTTTTACGCAACTTGGTATCGGTTACTTAGTGCATCTGTACTAAAAAATCGATTCTACACCTTAATATAAGATTGTGAAATTTTTCCAAATACACTGTCGTTATGGCTATATGACAACTCCAATAACCTCAAAACGGTTAATTAGCATAAATATATATAGTTCATATTTTTACGCAACTTGGTATCGATTGCTTAATGGATATGTACTAAAAAATGGATTCTACACCTTAATATAAGATTGTGAAATTTTTCCAAATACACTGTCGGTACGGCTATATGACATCTCCAATAACCTCAAAACAGCTAATTAGCATAAATATGTACAGTTCATATTTTTACGCAACTTGGTATCAAGTGCTTAATGTATATGTACTAAAAAATGCATTCTACACCTTAATATAAGATTGTGTAATTTTTCCAAACGCACTGTCGTTACGGCTATATGACATCTCCAAAAACCTCAAAACGGTTAATTAGCATAAATATGTATAGTTCATATTTTTACGCAACTTGGTATAGATTGCTTAATGTATATGTACTAAAAAATGGATTCTACACCTTAATATAAGATTGTGAAATTTTCCAAATACACTGTCGTTATGGCTATATGACAACTCCAATAACCTCAAAACGGTTAATTAGCATAAATATATATAGTTCATATTTTTACGCAACTTGGTATCGGTTACTTAGTGCATCTGTACTAAAAAATCGATTCTACACCTTAATATAAGATTGTGAAATTTTTCCAAATACACTGTCGTTATGGCTATATGACAACTCCAATAACCTCAAAACGGTTAAATAGCATAAATATGAATAGTTCATATTTTTACGCAACTTGGTATAGATTGCTTTATGTATATGTACTAAAAAATGGATTCTACACCTTAATATAAGATTGTGAAATTTTCCAAATACACTGTCGTTATGGCTATATGACAACTCCAATAACCTCGAAACAGCTAATTAGCATAAATATGTATAGTTCATATTTTTACGCAACTTGGTATCGGTAACTTAGTGCATCTGTACTAAAAAATCGATTCTACACCTTAATATAAGATTGTGAAATTTTTCCAAATACACTGTCGTTATGGCTATATGACAACTCCAATAACCTCAAAACGGTAAATTAGCATAAATATGTATAGTTCATATTTTTACGCAACTTGGTATCGATTGCTTAATGTATATGTACTAAAAAATGGATTCTACACCTTAATATAAGATTGTGAAATTTTTCCAAATACACTGTCGGTACGGCTATATGACATCTCCAATAACCTCAAAACAGCTAATTAGCATAAATATGTACAGTTCATATTTTTACGCAACTTGGTATCGATTGCTTAATGTATATGTACTAAAAAATGGATTCTACACCTTAATATAAGATTGTGAAATTTTTCCAAATACACTGTCGGTACGGCTATATGACATCTCCAATAACCTCAAAACAGCTAATTAGCATAAATATGTACAGTTCATATTTTTACGCAACTTGGTATCGGTTACTTAGTGCATATGTACTAAAAAATCGATTCTACACCTTAATATAAGATTGTGAAATTTTTCCAAATACACTGTCTTTATGGCTATATGACATCTCCAATAACCTCAAAACAGCTAATTAGCATAAATATGTACAGTTCATATTTTTACGCAACTTGGTATCGAGTGCTTAATGTATATGTACTAAAAAATCGATTCTACACCTTAATATAAGATTGTGAAATTTTTCCAAATACACTGTCGTTATGGCTATATGACAACTCCAATAACCTCAAAACGGTTAATTAGCATAAATATGTATAGTTCATATTTTTACGCAACTTGGTATCGACTACTCAGTGCATATGTACTAAAAAATGGATTCTACACCTTAATATAAGATTGTGAAATTTTTCCAAATACACTGTCGTTATGGCTATATGACAACTCCAATAACCTCAAAACGGTTAATTAGCATAAATATATATAGTTCATATTTTTACGCAACTTGGTATCGATTGCTTAGTGCATATGTACTAAAAAATCGATTCTACACCTTAATATAAGATTGTGAAATTTTTCCAAATACACTGTCGTTACGGCTATATGACATCTCCAATAACCTCAAAACAGCTAATTAGCATAAATATGTACAGTTCATATTTTTACGCAACTTGGTATCGAGTGCTTAGTGCATATGTACTAAAAAATCGATTCCACACCTTAATATAAGATTGTGAAATTTTTCCAAATACACTGTCGTTATGGCTATATGACAACTCCAATAACCTCAAAACGGTTAATTAGCATAAATATGTATAGTTCATATTTTTACGCAACTTGGTATAGATTGCTTAGTGCATATGTACTAAAAATTCGGTTCTACAACCTTGTGAATATAAGATTGTGAAATTTTTCCAAATACACTGTCGTTATGGCTATATGACATCTCCAATAACCTCGAAACAGCTAATTAGCATAAATATGTACAGTTCATATTTTTACGCAACTTGGTATCGGCTACTTAGTGCATATGTACTAAAAAATCGATTCCACACCTTAATATAAGATTGTGAAATTTTTCCAAATACACTGTCGTTATGGCTATATGACATCTCCAATAACCTCAAAACAGCTAATTAGCATAAATATGTATAGTTCATATTTTTACGCAACTTGGTATCGGCTGCTTAGTGCATATGTACTACAAAATCGATTCTACACCTTAATATAAGATTGTGAAATTTTTCCAAATACACTGTCGTTACGGCTATATGACATCTCCAATAACCTCAAAAGAGCTAATTAGCATAAATATGTACAGTTCATATTTTTACGCAACTTGGTATCGGTTACTTAGTGCATATGTACTAAAAAATCGATTCCACACCTTAATATAAGATTGTGAAATTTTTCCAAATACACTGTCGTTATGGCTATATGACAACTCCAATAACCTCAAAACGGTTAATTAGCATAAATATGTACAGTTCATATTTTTACGCAACTTGGTATCGATTGCTTAATGTATATGTACTAAAAAATGGATTCTACACCTTAATATAAGATTGTGAAATTTTTCCAAATACACTGTCGTTACGGCTATATGACATCTCCAATAACCTCAAAACAGCTAATTAGCATAAATATGTATAGTTCATATTTTTACGCAACTTGGTATCGGTTACTTAGTGCATCTGTACTAAAAAAATCGATTCTACACCTTAATATAAGATTGTGAAATTTTTCCAAATACACTGTCGTTATGGCTATATGACAACTCCAATAACCTCAAAACGGTTAATTAGCATAAATATATATAGTTCATATTTTTACGCAACTTGGTATCGATTGCTTAATGTATATGTACTAAAAAATGGATTCTACACCTTAATATAAGATTGTGAAATTTTTCCAAATACACTGTCGTTATGGCTATATGACATCTCCAATAACCTCAAAACAGCTAATTAGCATAAATATGTACAGTTCATATTTTTACGCAACTTGGTATCGAGTGCTTAGTGCATATGTACTAAAAAATCGATTCCACACCTTAATATAAGATTGTGAAATTTTTCCAAATACACTGTCGTTATGGCTATATGACAACTCCAATAACCTCAAAACGGTTAATTAGCATAAATATGTATAGTTCATATTTTTACGCAGCTTGGTATATATTGCTTAGTGCATCTGTACTAAAAATTCGATTCTACAAGATTGTGAAATAAGATTGTGAAATTTTTCCAAATACACTGTCGTTACGGCTATATGACATCTCCAAAAACATCGAAACAGCTAATTAGCATAAATATGTACAGTTCATATTTTTACGCAACTTGGTATCGAGTGCTTAGTGCATATGTACTAAAAAATCGATTCCACACCTTAATATAAGATTGTGAAATTTTTCCAAATACACTGTCGTTATGGCTATATGACATCTCCAAAAACCTCAAAACAGCTAATTAGCATAAATATGTACAGTTCATATTTTTACGCAACTTGGTATCGACTACTTAGTGCATATGTAATACAAAATCGATTCTACACCTTAATATAAGATTGTGAAATTTTTCCAAATACACTGTCGTTATGGCTGTATGGCAACTCCAATAACCTCAAAAGAGCTAATTATCATAAATCTGTACAGTTCAAATTTTTACGCAACTTGGTATCGGTTACTTAGTGCATATTTACTAAAAAATCGATTCCACACCTTAATATAAGATTGTGTAATTTTTCCAAATACACTGTCGTTACGGCTATATGACATCTCCAAAAACCTCAAAACAGCTAATTAGCATAAATATGTACAGTTCATATTTTTACGCAACTTGGTATCGGTTACTTAGTGCATATGTACTAAAAAATCGATTCCACACCTTAATATAAGATTGTGAAATATTTCCAAATACACTGTCGTTATGGCTATATGACAACTCCAATAACCTCAAAACAGCTAATTAGCATAAATATGTACAGTTCATATTTTTACGCAACTTGGTATCGACTACTTAGTGCATATGTAATACAAAATCGATTCTACAACTTAATATAAGATTGTGAAATTTTTCCAAATACACTGTCGTTACGGCTATATGACATCTCCAATAACCTCAAAACAGCTAATTAGCATAAATATGTAAAGTTCATATTTTTACGCAACTTGGTATCGGTTACTTAGTGCATATGTACTAAAAAATCGATTCCACACCTTAATATAAGATTGTGAAATTTTTCCAAATACACTGTCGTTATGGCTATATGACATCTCCAATAACCTCGAAACAGCTAATTAGCATAAATATGTATAGTTCATATTTTTACGCAACTTGGTATCGGTTACTTAGTGCATCTGTACTAAAAAAAATCGATTCTACACCTTAATATAAGATTGTGAAATTTTTCCAAATACACTGTCGTTATGGCTATATGACAACTCCAATAACCTCAAAACGGTTAATTAGCATAAATATATATAGTTCATATTTTTACGCAACTTGGTATCGATTGCTTAATGTATATGTACTAAAAAATGGATTCCACACCTTAATATAAGATTGTGAAATTTTTCCAAATACACTGTCGTTATGGCTATATGACATCTCCAATAACCTCAAAACAGCTAATTAGCATAAATATGTATAGTTCATATTTTTACGCAACTTGGTATCGACTACTTAGTGCATATGTAATACAAAATCGATTCTACAACTTAATATAAGATTGTGAAATTTTTCCAAATACACTGTCGTTATGGCTATATGACATCTCCAATAACCTCGAAACAGCTAATTAGCATAAATATGTATAGTTCATATTTTTACGCAAATTGGTATAGATTGCTTAGTGCATCTGTACTAAAAAATCGATTCTACACCTTAATATAAGATTGTGAAATTTTTCCAAATACACTGTCGTTATGGCTATATGACAACGCCAATAACCTCAAAACGGTTAGTTAGCATAAATATGTATAGTTCATATTTTTACGCAACTTGGTATCGATTGCTTAGTGCATATGTACTAAAAAATTGATTCTACACCTTAATATAAGATTGTGAAATTTTTCCAAATACACTGTCGTTATGGCTATATGACATCTCCAATAACCTCGTAACAGCTAATTAGCATAAATATGTATAGTTCATATTTTACGATCAACATTTTCATGTTTGAGCGCGCATAAAAAATAGACGAATGAAGTAAATGACAAAAACTTTTTTTTTCTTGAATATCTAGTTTATTTCTAACAATTAGGCGTAAATAGCAAAATAGTAACAGAGGCAATCGCATAGTTATAATTCAAAAACAAAAAAAAGCGGCATGTACTCAGTTTTGCACCATCCGTGAAAAAATGAAAGAAATGCATTATTAATATTTTGTCCATAGACCCTTATTTTCTATGACCTTTTTTATACGTTGTGGCATGCTCGCAACTAGATTTTCAACAATTGTTTTCGGAATATTATTCCACTCTAGTTCAACACGTCCCCAAGATCGTTTAGGTCGGATGGGGCTGATTGATACTGTCCGAGCCGTCGCTTCACAATTGACCATAGGTTTTCAATTGGATTGAGGTCGGGACTTTGCGCTGGCCATTCCATCACCTTAAAATTTTGGTTTCCCAGCCATTCTTTTACAATTTTCGCAGTGTGCTTGGGATCCCCATCTTGCTGAAAAGTGATTTCATGCTCTGGATACGCACACTGGTCAAGAAAATTGGGAAGCTGTGTTTGCAAAATACTTAAATAATCTTCCTTACGCATAATCCCGTCTATTTTGTGCAACGGTCCCACATTCCAAAACGTGAAGCACCCCCAAGCCATTATGTTGCCTCCTCCATGTTTCACTGTTTTGCTTCACGTGATGCCTTTGAAGCTTGTCCACCGGGTCTACGCCAACAGTACTGTTTTCCATCCGATTGAAAACGGTTAAACTTGGATTCGTCTGACCAGATAACACGTTTCCAGTCTTCAACTGTCCAGTTTCTGTGTACCTTTGCGAATTTTAGTCGTGCCTTAACATTTTTCTCGGATAAAGCTGGTTTGTTTTTTTTTCACAGCTGCGACGTAACCAATCCTAGCCAGCGCTCTTCTAGCTGTCCATCGACTTACTCCTTTATTTATTTTCTTGGAAGCCTCTGCTGGCGTTAAAAGCTTATCTTTCCTCATTTTGGACATCATAAGTCGAGCGTCAGAGTCTGTTAGAAGGCGGCGGCGACCATTCAACATGTTTTCAACACAGACATTTTTCTTTTTTGCACCTTGACTACCACTGATTGACTAACTTGCAGTTTGTTAGCAATAGTGCGTGTCGAACAGCCACTCTTAGTCAGGGAAACAATACTATTTTCTTTATCTGGAGACAGCTTCTTCATTTTTCAAGAACAATTTAGAGACTAATTTCCAAATTCAATAAAATGACTACAAACTTGTGGAAAAGAGTGATTCTTTGAATTATGACAACGAATAATGAATACAAAAATACATATAACAGTAAATCTGCAGGTCAATTGGTGATAAGAACAGCAAAAATATGTGCGAATAACGGATTGTGCAAAACTGAGTACAAGCCGCTTTTTTTTGTTTTTGATTTATAACTGTGCCATTGCTTCTGTTACTATTTTGCTATTTACGCCTAATTGTTAGAAATAAACTAGATATTCAAGAAAAAAAAAGTTTTTGTCATTTACTTCATTCGTCTATTTTTTATGCGCGCTCAAACCTCAAAACGGTTAATTAGCATAAATATATATAGTTCATATTTTTACGCAACTTGGTATCGATTGCTTAATGTATATGTACTAAAAAATGGATTCTACACCTTAATATAAGATTGTGAAATTTTTCCAAATACACTGTCGGTACGGCTATATGACATCTCCAATAACCTCAAAACAGCTAATTAGCATAAATATGTACAGTTCATATTTTTACGCAACTTGGTATCAAGTGCTTAATGTATATGTACTAAAAAATGCATTCTACACCTTAATATAAGATTGTGTAATTTTTCCAAACGCACTGTCGTTACGGCTATATGACATCTCCAAAAACCTCAAAACGGTTAATTAGCATAAATATGTATAGTTCATATTTTTACGCAACTTGGTATAGATTGCTTAATGTATATGTACTAAAAAATGGATTCTACACCTTAATATAAGATTGTGAAATTTTCCAAATACACTGTCGTTATGGCTATATGACAACTCCAAAACGGTTAATTAGCATAAATATATATAGTTCATATTTTTACGCAACTTGGTATCGGTTACTTAGTGCATCTGTACTAAAAAATCGATTCTACACCTTAATATAAGATTGTGAAATTTTTCCAAATACACTGTCGTTATGGCTATATGACAACTCCAATAACCTCAAAACGGTTAAATAGCATAAATATGAATAGTTCATATTTTTACGCAACTTGGTATAGATTGCTTTATGTAAATTATTCAAATGTATTATTCAATTTGAAGTTATTTTATTTGCCGTCATCACGGCTTAGTTGTCAAGTATAAAGTGCCGATTAAATTATTCCTAACTTAGCTCAAGCCACCAACCCGCATCGCGTTGTAGCTCCTCTGCTGACGTTTTGCTGACCTTGCGCCTCGTGCATGGTGTTTGTTTACTTAGATGTCTGGCCAATGTTCTCACGCAAAATGTGCTGACTTAGCGACATGTGCAGAGTGGTAGGCTCTTATTACGACGGGAATTAGGGTGTGTCGTTTCTTCGCGATAACTCCTCCCCTTCTAAATGGGGAACGTCCTCGGTCCTCAAAGAAGCGGTTTTAATTGCAGTTTCAACGGACCTGGCTATGATAATCTCTCTCTTGGTCCTCCTTATCCTGAGAAGGACGTAAACAGTGAATGCCATGATTAATAAGACACCAATGGCTGAGAAACCTGTAACGTGGCCATAATGGATTGATCGCTGCAGGTGATTGATCCTTTGAACATTCTCTAGATTCACATGGTGAAGGTAAGAAGCGCTTAATATTTCTGTGTGCTGCGTCAAGTTGATTGTAGAAGCCCATGGAGTTTCAGGTTTTAGAGGCAATGTAGAATTTTCGTTATAAAAAGTCGTACCATTAATCTTTACGTTGTTTTTGAAGACCACGAGGTATGTTCCGTTGACCGTAATAGGGACCTCATTATTTTCCTCGATGACAGCCAATTGGTCATTGATGACAACAAGGCCGTCACTTATCGGTGAAATTGGTGTGAGGTTGTTAAATGTTGTACTGCAATTAGCGGTGTTGCGAGTCAGTAGTTGCAGAGCGCATGATGTAGTCGGAGATGGTAAGCAAAACGTTGGTGTTGTGTCGCTGCAGTTCTTTACGGCTACGGTATGGTTATAACACTTGGCTAAGATGGATTCTTCTAGGTGCAGGATTTGGTGGCCATGAGCTACCGGTAAAATAGTAATTTTCTTACATCTAAACATAGGAATCGGATATCTTATTAAAAAGTAAATTATGTTATTATACTGTAATATCTTAATTCTAGCTACTGCCATAACATCGGCCACGGTAAGGTCAGTGAAGTGCTCGTCTCCTGTTATGAAATTTATTTCGTTACTGTCTAAGAGAATGGGACTTAAGACCCCAATTTTGGCGAAAGTGACAGCTGTTATAATGTTATTTAATTCTGTAATAATTGCTCTGTTTCTAGCCAGTAGTATGTCATAAAGGTGACCGGTGTTTATTTCTCTTTCTTTTGTTAATTTCAGGATTTTATTTACTGTAATGGTAAGGTTATTGATTTCTTTCTGTACTTGAGTGTTTATGGTAAACTGTCTGTCCTGCGAGTTAATTAGCTGTTCTTCTGTGCTCATTAATCTATTGAAGTCGTCATGGTCAGGAGTTCCAGCAATGTATTTCAGGACTGTCCCTAGGGCATTCAGGCTTCTCGCCTGTCTGTGGTGAGCGTTTATCATTTGTATCAGTCGACTTATCTGGTTTATGTCCGCGTCTAGTAACTTCCTCATATGTGACTGAGGAAAGTGGTCTGTGGCATTAATTGTCTCGTCTCTCAGTAATTCGTAAAGTGTCAAGTTGGTAACATGCTTGATGTGTCCTGAATTTTCCCAAATTACAAGGTCCTCACCGACCACCGGAATGTACCTTGCATTGGTATAGTCGATTAACCTTCCTGTCGTTACCGATATTGATATGGCCAAAATTATGAAAATCCTAAAAACATATATGAAATTTTTTGTTAATTGTTTATCATTAGAAACGCCTAGGTTCTAGATTAAGTTTAACGAAGGTTGTCCTTATGGACCCTTCTCCCTTTTATTAAAACTGTTGTACCCATGTCTTTTTCCACCTCTTCCTCAGTATAAAGAGGCGTAAGCTTATTGCCTAGTCTCCTGTTATTTTTAACAAGTACTTTTTCTCCAACAGGGAACTCCCTATCCTGCCTGTTCTTATTATGAGTTGTTAGTTCTCTTTCCTGTGCGTTTCTTAAGCGGCATGGTATTTGGTTGTCATCTTTAATTGAACGAAATACGGTAAGGGGCTTCATCCCCGTTACTGTGTGAATGGACCTGTTATACTCAATCGTAGCTAAAAGGACAATTTCCTCAACATCATCAAGATTTTTGTCAAGTTTAAGGCATCGTGCTATTTCCATTAGTGTGCTATGAAATCGCTCCACCTGACCATTTGATGTACTATGTAGTGGTGGAGCATTCGCAATGTCGATATTGAAGTGATTCTTTAATGTAGCTTTGATGCTGTGTGAATTCAGCGACTTCTCATTGTCGCAATAAACTATTCGAGTACCGAAAAACATGTTGAGTAACTGAAGGAGCTGTGGTTTGACATCTACTATCGTTCTTGATTTCAACGACTGTACTATCGCAAATTTTGAAAACTTGTCGATGCACGTCAAGAAGAACTTGGACCCGGTAGAAAATATGTCAATGTGAAGAATTTCTCCACAATATGTTGGTATGGGCGTTTGAGCAATAAGCTGCTTCTTTGGGTGCCGATCATACTTCGCCCGCGAGCAAGTTCGACAATTTCCCACAAATTGTTTAACTTTTTTCTCCATTTTTGGAAAGAAGTAATCCTCTAGAATTTGTTTTGTGTTCTCCTGCGCTGCTCGATGCGCTCTGTTATGTTCTGCAGCGATAATTTCCTGCTGCTCATTCGGATTCGAAATGTCGTTAACGAATTTCTCCGTATGTCTGAATTTAACTGTTGGAAACATTTCGACCAGTTCGTGCTGAAACTGTGCAAGTGCATGCAGATCGCAGTGTATTGCGTTTACTGCTGTTGTGTTTACGGCCTCCTGTAAAAGTTCTAATAAATCCTTTTTTTCTCGGTAAGAAATGATATGCCTTGTCTTTTTTCCAAAAATTATAAAAGTTTTTCTTTGAGGTTCTGTACCTACCTCCACAATAATCTGGTTGCGGAAGCAATTTACCGGTTTTTCCGATCTTTCAATTGTATGGGTTGATGATTCCTCGCTATGAATTGTCTCGATGCTCGTGTTATCTAAAGCATTTATATGTTGCCTAGATAGAGCGTCTGCCACCACATTTTCCTTTCCTGGTTTGTAGATTAGCTTTGCGTTGCATTCGTCTATGAAGGCTTTCCATCTTTTAATTTTCGAATTAGGATTCCTATCCGAAACCGCAAAGGTCAGCGGCTGGTGGTCAGTATAAACATTAAGTTTTGTTACGCCGTACAGGTAGTTTCTAAGAGCTTTCAATGCCCATACAATAGCTAACAATTCCCTTTCATTGGTAGCGTAATGCTCCTCGCTCCCGGACAGAGTGCGAGAAATCATGGTAATCGGTTTGCCCTCCTGAGAGAGGACGGCGCCTATAGCATGAGCCGACGCGTCAGTAGTTAGGTCGAATTGTTTGTTAAAATCTGGATACGTCAGGGTTACATCCTCTGACGCTAAAATTTCTTTAATTGTTTCGAAGGTCTTTTTCTGTTCGTCCGTCAAATCAATTCTGATTTTTTTTGATTGGGACGCAGTAACTCGACCGTATTCGCCTCTCATGATGCTCGACAATGGTTTTGATATTCTAGCGAAATCCCTTATAAAACATCTATAATAACCCGCTAGACCTAGGAATGATCTGAGTCCCCTTAGAGTGGTGGGCTCAGGGAAACTTCGTATTGTGTCGACTTTGTCTGGACACGTTTTTATTCCTCCTTGTGAAACTAAGAACCCCAGGTATTCGACCTCAGTCCTAAAAAATTTGGATTTTTCAACTGACACTCTCATGTTGGCCCTAAATAATTCATTTAAAATTGATTCTATATCTTTCAGATGCTGCTGTTTGTTTTCCGAAAAAATAATAACATCGTCTACATAGACAAAACAGCTTTTCCCAATATGCTCTCTTAATACGTCGTCTATGGCGCGTTGAAAGATGCTCGGCGCGTTTTTTAATCCAAAAGGTAACCGGCAAAATTCATACTTGCCATTCTTGACAGAGAAAGCTGTTTTTTCCCTATCACGCTCCAATAGTTTAATCTGATGGAAACCAGATTTTAAGTCCAAAGTGGTGAAGTATTTACTACCACCCAAATTGGAAAGAATTCCTGTTATGTCGGGAATTGGGTATTTATCACCGATAGTTTTTTCATTGAGTTTCCGAAAATCTATAACTAATCTCTGCTTCGCCTGTCCGTTTTCGTCTACCCCCTTTTTCTTTACCACCCATATAGGGTTGTTAAAGGGTGATCTTGATGGCCGGATAACTCCATTTGCTAACAAATCCTTGATTTCTTTGTCCACGAAATCCGCTACACTCAGTGGGTACGGGTATAATCTTGAGTAAACTGGTGTTTCGTCCTCCGTGCGAATTGTTGCTATCACCTTTGTATTGTACGGTAGTGCCTCATTGGGGTCAGCAAAAACCCTATTCATCCTTTTGATCATTCTAGAAAAATCTTCCCTAACGTCTGTTGGTACTAGATTTGTTTGAAGCCTAAGATGGCTTACGTCATGACTGGAAATGAAGAAGATTTCCTCCTCACCAAAATCATGATTTATTGTATTCGATTTAAGGTCAATGTTCGCATGGACCCTGTTTAGTATGTCGAGCCCAATCACGCCATCAAATGATGTTAAGTCCGGTAAGATGAAAAATTCTGCCACTACGCCAAATATTTTCATGTAGCATTTTTCCATGATAGAAGTAACCCCGTGAATAGATTTTACAGAGAATGTGTCCCTGAAATGTTGTGTCCTTAAAGCCGGTGTTGGTTTCATATAACTCCTCGACGCACCAGTATCGATAAGGAGTTTCACTTCTTTCCCTCCTAGGAACTTTGAAATCCAGGGTAGGAGGGACCTTCCCCTAAAAAATTAAGTTGATCTAAACTTACGTCATCCGCCGCTTGTTCGGCTTCTGCACCGTACAATGATTCACTCTGTAGCTCAACTTCCTCCTCCAGATGATTAACACGTTGGATCTTTGGTCCTGTGTAACGTCCAGAATTTGCTGGACGTTTTTGTTGATAGCCCTGTTGCATTCTATTACTGTTTCCTTGATAGGCACCTCGGTCTCTGTCAAACGATTGGTGTTTAAATTTCGATAAGGATGGATCAACGTCCATTGGTTCCGCTCTGACTAGTCTGTCGTTGTCACGTCCGTTATTTACCCTTTGATTTTCCGTAAAATGAGGTGCATGTCCGGGTTTGTACTGCCTATTACTATAGTAGTGTGGGCTCTTATGAGCTGAGGGTGGATCATAAGTGTTTGTCCTATGGTTGTTCTGGCTTGAAATTATATTATTATTTTTTTTAATGTGGTTGCCCTCGACGTTCCTGGCAGCAAAATTGGCCGCGAACGCATACCGCTCATGGTTTGAGTCTACCTCCTGTGCTAAAGCAAGAGCAGACGGAAGGTCAGACGGCCGTGAGGCGAAAAGAATGTCGCATAAGGGCTTCCTTAAGCCGGAAATGAAAACTCTTAGGGCATCTGCCCTATATTTCTCGTTTATAATTTCTGCCACGCTACTCTCGTAAGACATTATAGTCTTATTAGCTAGTAACGTTAGCTTCTTTTCTACCTCATCGTAGAATTCCAGACAGGACCTAGAACCCTGTCTTAAGGTAGATAATTCCTGCTCTATAAGATATACGGGACGTTTGTCCGCGTACGTAAAGTCTAAACGTGCTATAATGGCATTAAAGTTCAGCACAGTACTAAACGATGAGAGGACCGCATCGGCAGCCCCTCTTATTTTGTTCCTCAAAATGGTAACTGCTTGGTAGTGTCGTTCACTGCCATCGTACCTTTTGAACAGTTCATAAGCGTTATGCGCCGCCTCGCGCCATGACACATATGTGCCTATGTGACCATGAAATTCTGGAAGTGATTTGATAGCATCAAGCGTTATGTCACATGTCACTAGTGGATTTACAGATACCTTTAGATATTTTTCTACCTTTGGCCTGCTGCCTGTCACCTGGTTTTGGATTGCTCCTAACTTCCTATCGAACTCCAACCTTTGTGCTGCCAAAGCACTTCTAACTTCCGCCTTAATTAACTCGGTTATTTGTTCCGTGTTCATATTTGCTTTCTGACTTCCTAACTTTAAATTTCTAAAAAGGTCTTCCAGACCTTCACTCATTAATTTTTGTTCTGTCACTTTCCTTTATTTTATTCACAATTATTGCTATATTTATTCCAGGAAACGAGCATCTCACTTACCCTTCCATTGGATTTGAATAGATTAAAATTAGGTTCAGGTTCTTCCGGTTAATTGATCGGGCCAAAGGTTGTCTCTTCTTTAAGTCCACGCTGAGTCCAAGTAGTTGATTGTTGTCGATTTTAAGTGAGCCAACTGTCGTAGTTACACGAGTCGAGTTAAGAACTTTATATTTTTCTATTAAACTTTTCACTCGCGAGCCCCACGTTGGGCGCCAATTATTCAAATGTATTATTCAATTTGAAGTTATTTTATTTGCCGTCATCACGGCTTAGTTGTCAAGTATAAAGTGCCCATTAAATTATTCCTAACTTAGCTCAAGCCACCAACCCGCATCGCGTTGTAGCTCCTCTGCTGACGTTTTGCTGACCTTGCGCCTCGTGCATGGTGTTTGTTTACTTAGATGTCTGGCCAATGTTCTCACGCAAAATGTGCTGACTTAGCGACATGTGCAGAGTGGTAGGCTCTTATTACGACGGGAATTAGGGTGTGTCGTTTCTTCGCGATAACTTACATATTTATGCTAATTAACCGTTTTGAGGTTATTGGAGTTCCCATATAGCCGTAACGACAGTGTATTTGGAAAAATTTCACAATCTTATATTAAGGTGTAGAATCGATTTTTTAGTACATATGCACTAAGTAACCGATACCAAGTTGCGTAAAAATATGAACTTTACATATTTATACTAATTAGCTGTTTTGAGGTTATTGGAGATGTCATATAGCCGTAACGACAGTGTATTTGGAAAAATTTCACAATCTTATATTAAGGTGTAGAATCGATTTTTTAGTACATATGCACTAAGCAATCGATACCAAGTTGCGTAAAAATATGAACTATACATATTTATGCTAATTAACCGTTTTGAGGTTATTGGAGTTGTCATATAGCCATAACGACAGTGTATTTGGAAAAATTTCACAATCTTATATTAAGGTGTAGAATCGATTTTTTAGTACATATGCACTAAGTAACCGATACCAAGTTGCGTAAAAATATGAACTATACATATTTATGCTAATTAGCCGTTTTGAGGTTATTGGAGTTTTCATATAGCCATAACGACAGTGTATTTGGAAAAATTTCACAATCTTATATTAAGGTGTAGAATCCATTTTTTAGTACATATGCACTAAGCAATCTATACCAAGTTGCGTAAAAATATGAACTATACATATTTATGCTAATTAGCTGTTTTGAGGTTATTGGAGTTGTCATATAGCCATAACGACAGTGTATTTGGAAAAATTTCACAATCTTATATTAAGGTGTAGAATCGATTTTTTAGTCCATATGCACTAAACAATCGATACCCAGTTGCGTAAAAATATGAACTATACATATTTATGCTAATTAACCGTTTTGAGGTTATTGGAGTTCCCATATAGCCATAACGACAGTGTATTTGGAAAAATTTCACAATCTTATATTAAGGTGTAGAATCGATTTTTTAGTACATATGCACTAAGTAATCGATACCAAGTTGCGTAAAAATATGAACTTTACATATTTATGCTAATTAGCTGTTTTGAGGTTATTGGAGATGTCATATAGCCGTAACGACAGTGTATTTGGAAAAATTTCACAATCTTATATTAAGGTGTAGAATCGATTTTTTAGTACATATGCACTAAGTAATCGATACCAAGCTACGTAAAAATATGAACTATATATAATTATGCTAATTAACCGTTTTGAGGTTATTGGAGTTGTCATATAGCCATAACGACAGTGTATTTGGAAAAATTTCGCAATCTTATATTAAGGTGTAGAATCGATTTTTTAGTACATATGCACTAAGTAACTGATACCAAGTTGCGTAAAAATATGAACTATACATATTTATGCTAATTAACCGTTTTGAGGTTATTGAAGTTTTCATATAGCCATAACGACAGTGTATTTGGAAAAATTTCACAATCTTATATTAAGGTGTAGAATCGATTTTTTAGTACATATGCACTAAGCAATCTATACCAAGTTGCGTAAAAATATGAACTATACATATTTATGCTAATTAGCTGTTTTGAGGTTATTGGAGATGTCATATAGCCATAACGACAGTGTATTTGGAAAAATTTCACAATCTTATATTAAGGTGTAGAATCGATTTTTTAGTCCATATGCACTAAGCAATCGATACCAAGTTGCGTAAAAATATGAACTATACATATTTATGCTAATTAACCATTTTGAGGTTATTGGAGTTGTCATATAGCCATAACGACAGTGTATTTGGAAAAATTTCACAATCTTATATTAAGGTGTAGAATCGATTTTTTAGTACATATGCACTAAGCAATCTATACCAAGTTGCGTAAAAATATGAACTATACATATTTATGCTAATTAGCTGTTTTGAGGTTATTGGAGTTGTCATATAGCCATAACGACAGTGTATTTGGAAAAATTTCCCAATCTTATATTAAGGAGTAGAATCCATTTTTTAAGTACATATGCACTAAGAAATCGATACCAAGTTGCGTAAAAATATGAACTATACATATTTATACTAATTAGCTGTTTTGAGGTTATTGGAGTTCCCATATAGCTATAACGACAGTGTATTTGGAAAAATTTCACAATCTTATATTAAGGTGTAGAATCCATTTTTTAGTACATATGCACTTACCAATCGATACCAAGTTGCGTAAAAGTATGAACTATACATATTTATGCTAATTAACCGTTTTGAGGTTATTGGAGTTCCCATATAGCCATAACGACAGTGTATTTGGAAAAATTTCACAATCTTATATTAAGGTGTAGAATCGATTTTTTAGTACATATGCACTAAGCAATCTATACCAAGTTGCGTAAAAATATGAACTATACATATTTATGCTTATTAGCCGTTTTGAGGTTATTGGAGTTGTCATATAGCCATAACGACAGTGTATTTGGAAAAATTTCACAATCTTATATTAAGGTGTAGAATCGATTTTTTAGTACATATACATTAAGTACTCGATACCAAGTTGCGTAAAAATATGAACTATACAAATTTATGCTAATTAACCGTTTTGAGGTTATTGGAGTTGTCATATAGCCATAACGACAGTGTATTTGGAAAAATTTCACAATCTTATATTAAGGTGTAGAATCGATTTTTTAGTACATATGCACTAAGCAATCTATACCAAGTTTCGTAAAAATATTAACTATACATATTTATGCTAATTAGTCGTTTTGAGGTTATTGTAGTTTTCATATAGCCATAACGACAGTGTATTTGAAAAAATTTCACAATCTTATATTAAGGTGTAGAATCCATTTTTTAAGAACATGTGCACTAAGCAATCTATACCAAGTTGCGTAAAAATATGAACTATACATATTTATGCTAATTAGCCGTTTTGAGGTTATTGGAGTTCCCATATAGCCATAACGACAGTGCGTTTGAAAAAATTTCACAATCTTATATTAAGGTGTAGAATCGATTTTGTATTACATATGCACTAAGTAGCCGATACCAAGTTGCGTAAAAATATGAAATATACATATTTATGCTAATTAACCGTTTTGAGGTTATTGGAGTTGTCATAAAGCCATAACGACAGTGCATTTGCAAAAATTTCACAATCTTATATTAAGGTGTAGAATCGATCTTTTAGTACAGATGCACTAAGTAACCGATACCAAGTTGCGTAAAAATATGAACTATACATATTTATGCTAATTAACCGTTTTGAGGTTATTGGAGTTGTCATATAGCCATAACGACATTGTATTTGGAAAAATTTCACAATCTTATATTAAGGTGTAGAATCGATTTTTTAGTACATATGCACTAAGTAGTCGATACCAAGTTGCGTAAAAATATGAACTATACATATTTATGCTAATTAACCGTTTTGAGGTTATTGGAGTTGTCATATAGCCATAACGACAGTGTATTTGGAAAAATTTCACAATCTTATATTAAGGTGTAGAATCGATTTTTTAGTACATATGCACTAAGCAATCTATACCAAGTTGCGTAAAAATATGAACTATACATATTTATGCTAATTAACCGTTTTGAGGTTATTGGAGTTGTCATATAGCCATAACGACAGTGTATTTGGAAAAATTTCACAATCTTATATTAAGGTGTAGAATCGATTTTTTAGTACATATGCACTAAACAATCGATACCAAGTTGCGTAAAAATATGAACTATACATATTTATGCTAATTAACTGTTTTGAGGTTATTGGAGTTGCCACATAACCATAATGACAGTGAATTTGGACAAATTTCACAATCTTATATTAAGGTGTAGAATCGATTTTTTAGTACATATGCACTAAACAATCGATACCAAGTTGCGTAAAAATATTAACTATACATATTTATGTTAATTAGCTGTTTCGAGATTATTGGAGATGTCATATAGCCATAACGACAGTGTATTTGGAAAAATTTCACAATCTTATATTAAGGCGTAGAATCGATTTTTTAGTACACATGCACTTAGTAACCGATACCCAGTTGCGTAAAAATATGAACTATACATATTTCTGCTTATTTGCTGTTTTGAGGTTATTGGAGATGTCATATAGCCATAACGACAGTGCATTTGGAAAAATTTCACAATCTTATATTAAGGTGTAGAATCGATTTTTTAGTACATATGCACTAAGTAACCGATACCAAGTTGCGTAAAAATATGAACTATACATATTTATGCTTATTAACCGTTTTGAGGTTATTGGAGTTGTCATATAGCCATAACGACAGTGTATTTGGAAAAATTTCACAATCTTATATTAAGGTGTAGAATCGATTTTTTAGTACATATGCACTAAGTAACCGATACCAAGTTGCGTAAAAATATGAACTATACATATTTATGCTAATTAACCGTTTTGAGATTATTGGAGTTGCCATACAGCCATAACGACAGTGTATTTGGAAAAATTTCACAATCTTATATTAAGGTGTAGAATCGATCTTTTAGTACAGATGCACTAAGCAATCTATACCAAGTTGCGTAAAAATATGAACTATACATATTTATGCTAATTAGCTGTTTTGAGGTTATTGGAGTTGTCATATAGCCATAACGACAGTGTATTTGGAAAAATTTCACAATCTTATATTAAGGTGTAGAATCGATTTTTTAGTACATATGCACTAAGTAACCGATACCAAGTTGCGTAAAAATATGAACTATACATATTTATGCTAATTAGCTGTTTTGAGGTTATTGGAGTTCCCATATAGCCATAACGACAGTGTATTTGGAAATATTTGACAATCTCATATTAAGGTCTAGAATCCATTTTTTAGTACATATGCACCAAGCAATCTATACCAAGTTGCGTAAAAATATGAACTATACATATTTATGCTAATTAACCGTTTTGAGGCTATTGGAGATGTCATATAGCCGTAACGACAGTGCATTTGGAAAAATTTCACAATCTTATATTTTGATGTAGAATCGATTTTTTAGCCCATATGCACTAAACAACCGATACCAAGTTGCGTAAAAATATGAACTATACATATTTATGCTAATTAACCGTTTTGAGATTATAAGAGTTGCCATACAACCATAACGACAGTGTATTTGGAAAAATTTCACAATTTTATATTAAGGTGTAGAATCGATTTTTTAGTACAGATGCACTAAGCAATCTATACCTAGCTGCGTAAAAATATGAACTATACATATTTATGCTAATTAGCCGTTTTGAGGTTATTGGAGTTCCCATATAGCCATAACGACAGTGTATTTGGAAATATTTGACAATCTTATATTAAGGTCTAGAATCCATTTTTTAGTACATATGCACCAAGCAATCTATACCAAGTTGCGTAAAAATATGAACTATACATATTTATGCTAATTAACCGTTTTGAGGCTATTGGAGATGTCATATAGCCGTAACGACAGTGTATTTGGAAAAATTTCACAATCTTATATTAAGGTGTAGAATCGATTTTTTAGTACATATGCACTAAGTAACTGATACCAAGTTGCGTAAAAGTATGAACTTTACATATTTATGCTAATTAGCTGTTTTGAGGTTATTGGAGTTGTCATATAGCCATAACGACAGTGTATTTGGAAAAATTTCACAATCTTATATTAAGGTGTAGAATCGATTTTTTAGTCCATATGCACTAAACAATCGATACCAAGTTGCGTAAAAATATGAACTATACATATTTATGCTAATTAACCCTTTTGAGGTTATTGGAGTTGTCATATAGCCATAACGACAGTGTATTTGGAAAAATTTCACAATCTTATATTAAGGTGTAGAATCGATTTTTTAGTCCATATGCACTAAACAATCGATACCAAGTTGCGTAAAAATATGAACTATACATATTTATGCTAACTAACCCTTTTGAGGTTATTAGAGTTGTCATATAGCCATAACGACAGTGTATTTGGAAAAATTTCACAATCTTATATTAAGGTGTAGAATCGATTTTTTAGTCCATATGCACTAAACAATCGATACCAAGTTGCGTAAAAATATGAACTATACAAATTTATGCTAATTAACCGTTTTGAAGTTATTGGAGTTGCCACATAACCATAATGACAGTGAATTGGGAAAAATTTCACAATCTTATATTAAGGAGTAGAATCGATTTTGTTCAGCCTAGAAATCCAACGCAGGATTACTCTTGCCAACAGGTGCTACTTCGGACTGAGTAGGCAATTGAAAAGTAAAGTCCTCTCTCGACGAACAAAAACCAAACTCTATAGTCTCTCATATTTCCGTCCCTGCTATATGGTGCAGAGGCTGTGGTACGATGAGACACAACCGATGATCGACCGTTTTTTTTGCGAGTATTTCGAGAAAAAGTTCGCGGATATTTATGGTCCTTTGCGCGTTGGCCACGGCGAATACCGCATCCGATGGAACGATTGAGCTGTTACGAGATCTACGACAACATCGAAGACAAGTTTTTCAGCGATTAAAAGACAGCGGCTACGCTGGCTAGGTCAATGTTGTCCGATGGATGAAACACTCCGCTCTGAAAGTATTCGACGCGTACCCCCGCCGCGGGAAGCAAGGCAGAGGAATACCTCCACATCCGGTGGAAGGACCAAGTGGAGAAGGACCTGGCCTCGCTTGGAATATCCAATTGGCGCCCACGTAGCGAAGAGAAGAAACGATTGGCGCGCTGTTGTTGACTTTCGGCTATAATCGCTGTAAGCGGTGTCGACGGCCAGTAAAAAAGAAAAGAATCGATTTTTGTAGTACATAAGCACTAAGTAACCGATACCAAGTTGCGTAAAAATATGAGCTATACATATTTATGCTAATTAGGTGTTTTGAGGTTATTAGAGTTGTCATATTGCCATAACGACAAGTGTATTTATTGAAAAATTTCACAATCTTATATTAAGGTGTAGAATCCATTTTTTAGTACATTATGCACTAATAGCCGATACTCAAGTTGCGTAAAAATATGAACCTATACATATTTATGCTGAATTTAAACCCCCCTTTTCGAGGTTTATTGGAGATGTCATATACCATAATGGGCCGACAGTGTATTTTGGACAAATTTCACAATCTTATATTTAAGTTTAGAATAGATTTTTTAGTACATATGCACTAAACAACCTATACCAAGTTGCGTAAAAATATGAACTATACATATTTATGCTAATTAGGCTTTTTGAATTTATTGGAGTTGTCACATAACCATAATGACAGTGAATTTGGAAAAATTTCACAATCTTATATTAAGGTGTAGAATCGATTTTGTAGTACATATGCACTAAGTATCCCGAAAATACCCCAAAGGGGGGGTTGCGTAAAAATATGAACTATACATATTTATGCTTATTAGCCGTTTTGAGGTTATTGGAGATGTCATATAGCCGTAACGACAGTGTATTTGGAAAAATTTCACAATCTTATATTAAGGTGTAGAATCGATTTTGTAGTACATATGCACTAAGTAGCCGATACCAAGTTGCGTAAAAATATGAACTATACATATTTATGCTTATTAGCCGTTTTGAGGTTATTAGAGATGTCATATAGCCATAACGACAGTGTATTTGGAAAAATTTCACAATCTTATATTAAGGTGTAGAATCGATTTTTTAGTACAGATGCACTAAGCAATCTATACCAAGTTGCGTAAAAATATGAACTATACATATTTATGCTAATTAGGTGTTTTGAGGTTATTGGAGATGTCATATAGCCGTAACGACAGTGTATTTGGAAAAATTTCACAATCTTATATTAAGGTGTAGAATCCATTTTTTAGTACATATGCACTAAGTAGCCGATACCAAGTTGCGCAAAAATATGAACTATACATATTTATGCTAATTAACCGTTTTGAAGTTATTGGAGTTGCCACATAACCATAATGACAGTGAATTGGGAAAAATTTCACAATCTTATATTAAGGTGTAGAATCGATTTTGTAGTACATATGCACTAAGTAGCCGATACCAAGTTGCGTAAAAATATGAACTATACATATTTATGCTAATTAACCGTTTTGAGGTTATCGGAGTTGTCATATAGCCATAACGACAGTGTATTTGGAAAAATTTCACAATCTTATATTAAGGTGTAGAATCGATTTTGTAGTACATATGCACTAAGTAGCCGATACCAAGTTGCGTAAAAATATGAACTATACATATTTATGCTTATTAGCCGTTTTGAGGTTATTAGAGATGTCATATAGCCATAACGACAGTGTATTTGGAAAAATTTCACAATCTTATATTAAGGTGTAGAATCGATTTTTTAGTACAGATGCACTAAGCAATCTATACCAAGTTGCGTAAAAATATGAACTATACATATTTATGCTAATTAGGTGTTTTGAGGTTATTGGAGATGTCATATAGCCGTAACGACAGTGTATTTGGAAAAATTTCACAATCTTATATTAAGGTGTAGAATCGATTTTTTAGTACATATGCACTAAGCAATCTATACCAAGTTGCGTAAAAATATGAACTATACATATTTATGCTAATTAGCTGTTTTGAGGTTATTGGAGTTTTCATATAGCTATAACGACAGTGTATTTGAAAAAATTACACAATCTTATATTAAGGTGTAGAATCCATTTTTTAGTACATATGCACCAAGTAACCGATACCAAGTTGCGTAAAAATATGAACTATACATATTTATGCTAATAAGCCGTTTTGAGGTTTTTGGAGATGTCATATAGCCATAACGACAGTGTATTTGGAAAAATTTCACAATCTTATATTAAGGTGTAGAATCCATTTTTTAGTACATATAGATTAAGCAATCGATACCAAGCTGCGTAAAAATATGAACTATATATATTTATGCTAATTAACCGTTTTGAGGTTATTGGAGTTGCCACATAACCATAATGACAGTGAATTTGGAAAAATTTCACAATCTTTTAGTAAGGTGTAGAATCCATTTTTTAGTACATATACATTAAGCCCTCGATACCAAGTTGCGTAAAAATATGAACTGTACATATTTATGCTAATTAGCTGTTTTGAGGTTATTGGAGATGTCATATAGCCGTAACGACAGTGTATTTGGAAAAATTTCACAATCTTATATTAAGGTGTAGAATCCATTTTTTAGTACATATGCACCAAGTAACCGATATAAAGTTGCGTAAAAATATGAACTATACATATTTATGCTAATTAACCGTTTTGAGGTTTTTGGAGATGTCATGTAGCCATAACGACAGTGTATTTGGAAAAATTTCACAATCTTATATTAAGGTGTAGAATCGATTTTTTAGTACAGATGCACTAAGCAATCTATACCAAGTTGCGTAAAAATATGAACTATACATATTTATGCTAAATAACCGTTTTGAGATTATTGGAGTTGCCATACAGCCATAACGACAGTGTATTTGGAAAAATTTCACAATCTTATATTAAGGTGTAGAATCGATTTTTTAGTACATATGCACTAAGCAATCGATACCAAGTTGCGTAAAAATATAAACTATACATATTTATGCTAATAAGCCGTTTTGAGGTTATTGGAGTTGTCATATAGCCATAACGACAGTTTATTTGGAAAAAATTCACAATCTTATATTAAGGCGTAGAATCGATTTTTTAGTACATATGCACTAAGCAATCTATACCAAGTTGCGTAAAAATATGAACTATACATATTTATGCTAATTAGCTGTTATGAGGTTATTGGAGTTTTCATATAGCTATAACGACAGTGTATTTGAAAAAATTACACAATCTTATATTAAGGTGTAGAATCCAATTTTTAGTACATATACATTAAGCAATCGATACCAAGTTGCGTAAAAATATGAACTATACATATTTATGCTAATTAGGTGTTTTGAGGTTATTGGAGATGTCATATAGCCGTAACGACAGTGTATTTGGAAAAATTTCACAATCTTATATTAAGGTGTAGAATCGATTTTTTAGTACATATGCACTAAGTAACCGATACCAAGATGCGTAAAAATATGAACTATACATATTTATGCTAATAAGCCGTTTTGAGGTTATTGGAGTTGTCATATAGCCATAACGACAGTTTATTTGGAAAAAATTCACAATCTTATATTAAGGCGTAGAATCGATTTTTTAGTACATATGCACTAAGCAATCTACACCAAGTTGCGTAAAAATATGAACTATACATATTTATGCTAATTAGCTGTTATGAGGTTATTGGAGATGTCATATAGCCGTAACGACAGTGTATTTGGAAAAATTTCACAATCTTATATTAAGGTGTAGAATCCATTTTTTAGTACATATGCACTAAGTAACCGATACCAAGTTGCGTAAAAATATGAACTATACATATTTATGCTAATAAGCCGTTTTGAGGTTATTGGAGTTGTCATATAGCCATAACGACAGTGTATTTGGAAAAAATTCACAATCTTATATTAAGGCGTAGAATCGATTTTTTAGTACATATGCACTAAGCAATCTATACCAAGTTGCGTAAAAATATGAACTATACATATTTATGCTAATTAGCTGTTTTGAGGTTATTGGAGTTTTCATATAGCTATAACGACAGTGTATTTGAAAAAATTACACAATCTTATATTAAGGTGTAGAATCGATTTTGTAGTACATATGCACTAAGTAGCCGATACCAAGCTGCGTAAAAATATGAACTATACATATTAGGTGTTTTGAGGTTATTGGAGATGTCATATAGCCGTAACGATAGTGTATTTGGAAAAATTTCACAATCTTATATTAAGGTGTAGAATCCATTTTTTAGTACATATGCACTAAGTAACCGATACCAAGTTGCGTAAAAATATGAACTATACATATATATGCTAATTAGCCGTTTTGAGGTTATTGGAGATGTCATATAGCCGTAACGATAGTGTATTTGGAAAAATTTCACAATATTATATTAAGGTGTAGAATCGATTTTATAGTACATATGGAGTAAGAAATCGATACCAAGTTGCGTAAAAATATGAACTATACATATTTATGCTTATTAACCCTTTTGAGGTTATTGGAGTTGTCATATAGCCATAACGACAGTGTATTTGGAAAAATTTCACAATCTTATATTAAGGTGTAGAATCGATTTTGTAGTACATATGCACTAAGTAGCCGATACCAAGCTGCGTAAAAATATGAACTATACATATTAGGTGTTTTGAGGTTATTGGAGATGTCATATAGCCGTAACGACAGTGTATTTGGAAAAATTTTACAATCTAATATTAAGGTGTAGAATCCATTTTTTAGTACATATGCACTAAGTAACTGATACCAAGTTGCGTAAAAATATGAACTATACATATTTATGCTAATTAGCCGTTTTGAGGTTATTGGAGTTCCCATATAGCCATAACGACAGTGTATTTGGAAAAATTTCACAATCTTATATTAAGGTGTAGAATCGCTTTTTTAGTCCATATGCACTAAGTAACCGATACCAAGTTGCGTAAAAATATGAACTTTACAAATTTATACTAATTAGCTGTTTTGAGGTTATTGGAGTTGTCATATAGCCATAACGACAGTGTATTTGGAAAAATTTCACAATCTTATATTTAGATGTAGAATCGATTTTTTAGTACATATGCACTAAGTAACCGATACCAAGTTGCGTAAAAATATGAACTTTACATATTTATGCTAATTAGCTGTTTTGAGGTTATTGGAGTTGTCATATAGCCATAACGACAGTGTATTTGGAAAAATTTCACAATCTTATATTAAGGTGTAGAACTGATTTTTTAGTACATATGCACTAAGCAATCTATACCAAGTTGCGTAAAAATATGAACTATACATATTTATGCTAATTAATCGTTTTGAGGTTATTGGAGTTGTCATATAGCCATAACGACAGTGCATTTGGAAAAATTTCACAATCTTATATTAAGGTGTAGAATCGATTTTTTAGTCCATATGCACTAAACAATCGATACCAAGTTGCGTAAAAATATGAACTATACATATTTATGCTAATTAACTCTTTTGAGGTTATTGGAGATGTCATATAGCCATAACGACAGTGTATTTGGAAAAATTTCACAATCTTATATTAAGGTGTAGAATCGATTTTTTAGTACAGATGCACTAAGCAATCTATACCAAGTTGCGTAAAAATATGAACTATACATATTTATGCTAAATAACCGTTTTGAGATTATTGGAGTTGCCATACAGCCATAACGACAGTGTATTTGGAAAAATTTCACAATCTTATATTAAGGTGTAGAATCGATTTTTTAGTACATATGCACTAAGCAATCGATACCAAGTTGCGTAAAAATATGAACTATACATATTTATGCTAATAAGCCGTTTTGAGGTTATTGGAGTTGTCATATAGCCATAACGACAGTTTATTTGGAAAAAATTCACAATCTTATATTAAGGCGTAGAATCGATTTTTTAGTACATATGCACTAAGCAATCTATACCAAGTTGCGTAAAAATATGAACTATACATATTTATGCTAATTAGCTGTTATGAGGTTATTGGAGTTTTCATATAGCTATAACGACAGTGTATTTGAAAAAATTACACAATCTTATATTAAGGTGTAGAATCCATTTTTTAGTACATATACATTAAGCAATCGATACCAAGTTGCGTAAAAATATGAACTATACATATTTATGCTAATTAGGTGTTTTGAGGTTATTGGAGATGTCATATAGCCGTAACGACAGTGTATTTGGAAAAATTTCACAATCTTATATTAAGGTGTAGAATCCATTTTTTAGTACATATGCACTAAGTAACCGATACCAAGTTGCGTAAAAATATGAACTATACATATTTATGCTAATAAGCCGTTTTGAGGTTATTGGAGTTGTCATATAGCCATAACGACAGTTTATTTGGAAAAAATTCACAATCTTATATTAAGGCGTAGAATCGATTTTTTAGTACATATGCACTAAGCAATCTATACCAAGTTGCGTAAAAATATGAACTATACATATTTATGCTAATTAGCTGTTTTGAGGTTATTGGACTTTTCATATAGCTATAACGACAGTGTATTTGAAAAAATTACACAATCTTATAAAGGGTGATTTTTTAAGAGCTTGATAACTTTTTTAAAAAAAAAAAACGCATAAAATTTGCAAAATCTCATCGGTTCTTTATTTGAAACGTTAGATTGGTTCATGACATTTACTTTTTGAAGATAATTTCATTTAAATGTTGACCGCGGCTGCGTCTTAGGTGGTCCATTCGGAAAGTCCAATTTTGGGCAACTTTTTCGAGCATTTCGGCCGGAATAGCCCGAATTTCTTCGGAAATGTTGTCTTCCAAAGCTGGAATAGTTGCTGGCTTATTTCTGTAGACTTTAGACTTGACGTAGCCCCACAAAAAATAGTCTAAAAACGTTAAATCGCATGATCTTGGTGGCCAACTTACGGGTCCATTTCTTGAGATGAATTGTTGTCCGAAGTTTTCCCTCAAAATGGCCATAGAATCGCGAGCTGTGTGGCATGTAGCGCCATCTTGTTGAAACCACATGTCAACCAAGTTCAGTTCTTCCATTTTTGGCAACAAAAAGTTTGTTAGCATCGAACGATAGCGATCGCCATTCACCGTAACGTTGCGTCCAACAGCATCTTTGAAAAAATACGGTCCAATGATTCCACCAGCGTACAAACCACACCAAACAGTGCATTTTTCGGGATGCATGGGCAGTTCTTGAACGGCTTCTGGTTGCTCTTCACCCCAAATGCGGCAATTTTGCTTATTTACGTAGCCATTCAACCAGAAATGAGCCTCATCGCTGAACAAAATTTGTCGGACGTAAAGCGCGAAACACATTTCGAACCGAACACTGATTTTGGTAATAAAATTCAATGATTTGCAAGCGTTGCTCGTTAGTAAGTCTATTCATGATGAAATGTCAAAGCATACTGAGCATCTTTCTCTTTGACACCATGTCTGAAATCCCACGTGATCTGTCAAATACTAATGCATGAAAATCCTAACCTCAAAAAAATCACCCGTTATTAAGGTGTAGAATCGATTTTGTAGTACATATGCACTAAGTAGCCGATACCAAGTTGCGTCAAAATATGAACTATACATATTTATGCTAATTAGCCGTTTTGAGGTTATTGGAGTTCCCATATAGCCATAACGACAGTGTATTTGGAAAAATTTCACAATCTTATATTAAGGTGTAGAATCCATTTTTTAGTACATATGCACTAAGTAACCGATACCAAGTTGCGTAAAAATATGAACTTTACATATTTATGCTAATTAGCTGTTTTGAGGTTATTGGAGTTGTCATATAGCCATAACGACAGTGCATTTGGAAAAATTTCACAATCTTATATTAAGGTGTAGAATCGATTTTTTAGTACATATGCACTAAGCAATCTATACCAAGTTGCGTAAAAATATGAACTATACATATTTATGCTAATTAGCCGTTTTGAGGTTATTGGAGTTGTCATATAGCCATAACGACAGTGTATTTGGAAAAATTTCACAATCTTATATTAAGGTGTAGAATCCATTTTTTAGTACATATGCACTAAGTAACCGATACCAAGTCGCGTAAAAATATGAACTATACATATTAGGTGTTTTGAGGTTATTGGAGATGTCATATAGCCGTAACGACAGTGTATTTGGAAAAATTTCACAATCTTATATTAAGGTGTAGAATCCATTTTTTAGTACATATGCACTAAGTAACTGATACCAAGTTGCGTAAAAATATGAACTATACATATTTATGCTAATTAGCCGTTTTGAGGTTGCGTAAAAATATGAACTATACATATTTATGCTAATTAGGTGTTTTGAGGTTATTGGAGATGTCATATAGCCGTAACGACAGTGTATTTGGAAAAATTTCACAATCTTATATTAAGGTGTAGAATCCATTTTTTAGTACATATGCACTAAGTAACAGATACCAAGTTGCGTAAAAATATGAACTATACAAATTTATGCTAATAAGCCGTTTTGAGGTTATTGGAGTTGTCATATAGCCATAACGACAGTGTATTTGGAAAAAATTCACAATCTTATATTAAGGCGTAGAATCGATTTTTTAGTACATATGCACTAAGCAATCTATACCAAGTTGCGTAAAAATATGAACTATACATATTTATGCTAATTAGCTGTTTTGAGGTTATTGGAGTTTTCATATAGCCATAACGACAGTGTATTTGAAAAAATTTCACAATCTTATATTAAGGTGTAGAATCGATTTTGTAGTACATATGCACTAAGTAGCCGATACCAAGCTGCGTAAAAATATGAACTATACATATTAGGTGTTTTGAGGTTATTGTAGATGTCATATAGCCGTAACGATAGTGTATTTGGAAAAATTTCACAATCTTATATTAAGGTGTAGAATCGATTTTTTAGTACATATGCACTAAGCAATCTATACCAAGTTGCGTAAAAATATGAAGTATACATATTTATGCTAATTAGCTGTTTTGAGGTTATTGGAGTTGTCATATAGCCATAACGACAGTGTATTTGGAAAAATTTCACAATCTTATATTAAGGTGTAGAATCGATTTTTTAGTACATATGCACTAAGTAACCGATACCAAGTTGCGTAAAAATATGAACTATACATATTTATGCTAATTAGCCGTTTTGAGGTTATTGGAGTTCCAATATAGCCATAACGACAGTGTATTTGGAAAAATTTCACAATCTTATATTAAGGTGTAGAATCCATTTTTTAGTACATATGCACTAAGTAATCGATACCAAGTTGCGTAAAAATATGAACTTTACATATTTATGCTAATTAGCTGTTTTGAGGTTATTGGAGTTGTCATATAGCCATAACGACAGTGTATTTGGAAAAATTTCACAATCTTATATTAAGGTGTAGAATCGATTTTTTAGTACATATGCACTAAGCAATCGATACCAAGTTGCGTAAAAATATGAACTATACATATTTATGCTAATTAGCCGTTTTGAGGTTATTGGAGTTCCCATATAGCCATAACGACAGTGTATTTGGAAAAATTTCACAATCTTATATTAAGGTGTAGAATCGATTTTTTAGTACATATGCACTAAGTAATCGATACCAAGTTGCGTAAAAATATGAACTTTACAAATTTATACTAATTAGCTGTTTTGAGGTTATTGGAGTTCCCATATAGCCATAACGACAGTGTATTTTGAAAAATTTCACAATCTTATATTTAGATGTAGAATCGATTTTTTAGTACATATGCACTAAGTAACTGATACCAAGTTGCGTAAAAATATGAACTATACATATTTATGCTAATTAGCCGTTTTGAGGTTATTGGAGTTGTCATATAGCCATAACGACAGTGTATTTGGAAAAATTTCACAATCTTATATTAAGGTGTAGAATCGATTTTTTAGTACATATGCACTAAGCAATCGATACCAAGTTGCGTAAAAATATGAACTATACATATTTATGCTAATTAACCGTTTTGAGGTTATTGGAGTTGTCATATAGCCATAACGACAGTGCATTTGGAAAAATTTCACAATCTTATATTAAGGTGTAGAATCGATTTTTTAGTACATATGCACTAAGTAATCGATACCAAGTTGCGTAAAAATATGAACTATACATATTTATGCTAATTAGCTGTTTTGAGGTTATTGGAGTTGTCATATAGCCGTAACGACAGTGTATTTGGAAAAATTTCACAATCTTATATTAAGGTGTAGAATCGATTTTTTAGTACATATGCACTAAGCAATCGATACCAAGTTGCGTAAAAATATGAACTATACATATTTATGCTAATTAGCTGTTTTGAGGTTATTGGAGTTGTCATATAGCCATAACGACAGTGTATTTGGAAAAATTTCACAATCTTATATTAAGGTGTAGAAACGATTTTTTAGTACATATGCCAAGTTGCGTAAAAATATGAACTATACATATTTATGCTAATTAACCCTTTTGAGGTTATTGGAGTTGTCATATAGCCATAACGACAGTGTATTTGGAAAAATTTCACAATCTTATATTAAGGTGTAGAATCGATTTTTTAGTACATATGCACTAAGCAATCGATACCAAGTTGCGTAAAAATATGAACTATACATATTTATGCTAATTAACCGTTTTGAGGTTATTGGAGTTGTCATATAGCCGTAACGACAGTGTATTTGGAAAAATTTCACAATCTTATATTAAGGTGTAGAATCGATTTTTTAGTCCATATGCACTAAGCAATCGATACCAAGTTGCGTAAAAATATGCACTATACATATTTACGCTAATTAGCTGTTTTGAGATTATTGGAGTTGTCATATAGCCGTAACGACAGTGTATTTGGAAAAATTTCACAATCTTATATTAAGGTGTAGAATCGATCTTTTAGTACATATGCACTAAGCAATCTATACCAAGTTGCGTAAAAATATGAACTATACATATTTATGTTAATTAGCCTTTTTGAGGTTATTGGAGATGTCATATAGCCGTAACGACAGTGTATTTGGAAAAATTTCACAATCTTATATTAAGGTGTAGAATCGATCTTTTAGTCCATATGCACTAAGCACTCGATAC
>NW_026038114.1:0-78150 GCF_023373825.1 Bactrocera dorsalis
TGGTTCATTCGGGATTTGTTTTTAGTTTTCTTTTTTGTTAAGTTTTTAGTAAGCAGAAGTAATATTATCTGATTCTAATTATTGTTTTTAATTTATCACGTTTAATGAGTAAATCACAAACTAACTTTTCTGTGCTTATACAAAAGCGGGAGATTTAAATGTTTTATAAGTAATACCGCGATTTAACTTCTTGTTTCAATTAAATAAATAAATAAATAAAATATTAATTTTAATTATAGTGTAAAATAAATTAAATTCGAAAAATAAAAAAAATATCACTTTTTTATCGCATGTCAGTTTCTAATATTTCGACCCAATTTGTAGCTGACTAACTTTTAAATAATTTTCTCTATAGCTGAATGTGTTTTGTTTCTAATTTTCAATAGTTTTGATAAATAACATCTCATTAACTTAGTTTTTAAATAAAGATTTTCACAACAATTCAAAATTTTGATTGGTAAGCTTTGCGTTATATTTTATTTTATGCCTGCATGTACATACTTATATTTGATTTTCCGTAACGACGGAGATTTCACATGAAACAATGAGTGTAGGTACATACTATACATACATTTATCATTTATGTACATACATATATGTAAGTTGTTGTTTCATATTTGTTTTCATATTCACTTAATTCTAAAAGTGGATAAGTGCAACCGCATCGTCTTTTAAGTTATTATTAACGCTTTGAATGACCACAATAAATACATACAGTGAATCAATTAAGTTTAGGTCATTTAACTTTGTAAAAAAATGATATTTTTTTGTCAATTCCAATAACGAACATATTTTAATGGATTTATTTTAAAATCAGTCACTTTTTTCTTTACACACAACAAAATATAACGACAAAAACGAAAATAAATTAAAATATGATTTATACAAAAAAGACAATTAGGCTGTTCACGATAAGGTGGTTATCGGGCTATGTGGTTATGTGATTAAGTAAACAACAACAAAATGCGTTGTAACAAAATAACCAAAGTTGACCAACCTAGGCCCTTGTTTACAGATTATGTGGTTGTTTGCTTATTTCCAGTGTTAGAAAGTCGTTGGAATTTTACTAAATGGCAGCACAAAAAATAAATAAAACTAAGCGAATGGCATTTCCATTTAGATTTTCTTATTGGAAAATCTGCTATTAACAGCTGTTTTTTGTTTACAATCAGCAAATTATGCAAGATGTCTGCAAATTTTATACAAAGAATTTTTTGAACCCTTAAAATTCGGATTATTTAATAAGCACATACCTTCAATAAAGTCCATTTCCTGAATAGCAGAACTTATTATTAAATTCGATTATTTTGCTTTTCAAACTTTGTTTAGGCATTTTATAAGTTGGAATTTCATTGAACTAAAATTGTAAACAATGAACAGCTGTTTGTGTAAAAATAAGCAAATAACCATACAACATAGGGTGCTCACGGAGCATAGAGGTTATTTTTAATCTAATAATCACATAACCCGATAACCACCTTACCGTGAACAACCTAAATATAATTTCAATACTTTGTGGGACCTCCTTTAGCTTTAATTATTGCTTGTAAACGGCGATGCATGCTTTTTACTAGCACATTAGTGTCAGACTTTGTAATTTTTGCCCATTCAGTTCCTATAGCGGCTTTTAAGGTATCCTTAGACGAAATATTGTGTTTTCGAATCCTTTTTTCTATCAAATCCCATATGTGCTCTATAGGATTAATGTCGGGTGATTAAGGTGGCGTTTGGAGTTGCTTGCAGTTATATAGGAGCCATTCATGGACTAGATACGAAATTGAAAAAGAATGAAAAAAAGAAAGAAAAAACGTTCTCTGTCTATATTATACGTTCTCTGCGTTCACCTCGCCTGATTACACTTAGGCGAATCACACTAAGGCGAATCACACTAAGGCGAATCACACTTAGGCGAATCACACTTCTCACCAGTTTACTCCCCAAGCCAAGCGCGCCTAAAGAAGTTTTACTTCAAAAATTGAAAATCTGGTCATCAAATACGCACTAACTTTTTTGTACTGCAAATTTTGTTGCATTGGGTCTTAAGCTATTCAAATACTGCGGCGAAGAACTGATGAGGAATATGCATCAGCTTCTTTGTAGAATATGGTCGGACGAAAGCATACTCGACGATTGGAATTTAAGTGTGCTGCTCAATCCACACAATGGGAGACCCCACAATCTGCGCAAACTACCGTGGGATAAGGCTCCTCAATATCGCATATAAGGTTCTATCGAGCGTTGTGTGTAGAAGATTAAAGCCCACCGTCAACAAACTGATTGGACCTTATCAGTGTGGCTTCAGACCTGGTAAATCAACAACCGACCAGATATTCACCATGCGCCAAATCTTGGAAAAGACCCGTGAAAGGAGAATCGACACTCACCACCTATTCGTCGATTTCAAAGCTGCTTTCGACAGCACGAAAAGGAGCTGCCTTTATGCCGCGATGTCTGAATTTGGTATCCCCGCAAAACTAATACGGCTGTGTAAACTGACGTTGAGCAACACGAAAAGCTCCGTCAGGATCGGGAAAGACCTCTCCGAGCCGTTCGATACCAAACGAGGTTTCAGACAAGGTGATTCCCTATCGTGCGACTTTTTCAACCTGCTTCTGGAGAAAATAGTTCGAGCTGCAGAACTCAACAGAGAAGGTACCATCTTCTATAAGAGTGTACAACTGCTGGCGTATGCCGATGATATTGATATCATCGGCCTCAACACCCGCGCCGTTAGTTCTGCTTTCTCCAGACTGGACAAGGAAGCAAAAGAAATGGGTCTGGCAGTGAACGAGGGCAAGACGAAATATCTCCTGTCATCAAACAAACGGTCGTCGCACTCGCGACTTGGCACACACGTCACTGTTGACAGTCATAACTGTGAAGTTGTAGATAATTTCGTCTATCTTGGAACCAGCGTAAACACCACCAACAATGTCAGCCTAGAATTCCAACGCAGGATAACTCTTGCCAACAGGTGCTATTTTGGACTAAGTAGGCAATTGAGAAGCAAAGTCCACTCTCGACAATCAAAAACCAAACTCTATAAGTCACTCATAATTCCCGTCCTGCTATATGGTACAGAGGCTTGGACGATGCCAACAACGGATGAGTCGACGGTGCGAGTTTTCGAGAGAAAAGTTCTGCGAAAGATTTATGGTCCTTTACGCGTTGGCCACGGCGAATATCGCATTCGATAGAACGATGAGCTGGATATACGACGACATTGACATAGTTCAGCGAATTAAAAGACAGCGGCTACGCTGGCTAGGTCATGTTGTCCTGATGGACGAAAACACTCCCGCTCTGAAATTATTCGACGCAGTACCCGCCGCGGGAAGCAGAGGAAGAGAAAGACCTCCACTCCGTTGGAAGGACCAAGTGGAGAAGGACCTGGCCTCGCTTGGAATATCCAATTGGCGCCACGTAGCGAAAAGAAGAAACGACTGGCGCGCTGTTGTTGACTCGGCTATAATCGCATAAGCGGTGTCTACGCCAATTAAGAAGAAGAAGAAGAAGAAGGTCTTAAGCAGCCTGTTCGAAAAAATAAGAACAAAATCAAGTAGGCTGCTTATATACCGTTATTTGCGAAAATTCTAGCAAGTCAGCTGCATATCATTTTAGTGAATTCTAATGTTATAGTCAGTGCGCGAATTTAATCGAGTGAATACGGGAAATTACTTTTATTTATTTAAAAATGGGAAGAGCTCCTCATTGTTCTACAGAGAAAAGAGAGATTATAAAAAACTACTTTCCCAGGAAAAAACGTTTGCCAATATAATGCCGGAATTACATGTGCAGAATTCTGCGTGCAGAAAAAAAATTTGTACTGATTTGACAGTTCAAATTCTGCACCTCAATGCAGATCTGCACGGCATGTGAAATTTGAATTTCTCTGCGCAGAGGCAGTGCTGACAACATTCAAATAATTAATTTTTGAGCAAAGTCCGGCAACATTTTAAATTGCGCTCAGCTGTTAAGTAAAAATTAACAAAAGAAATAAAAAATGGAAGAAAAACTGATTGAGTTTGTAAGAGAAAACCGGTTCCTATATAACAAAAGTCATAGGAATTATAAAAATAGCTACCTGAGGGACGCCAAATTTCAGGAGCTATAGGAGAAATTGCATATTCCAGGTAAATCTTTAATTTTATAACCTGACAAAATATATATTTATTCATGTTTTGAATGATTTTAGGTGAGAAGCTAAAGGCCCGTTGGCGGACCCTACGTGATAAATTTTATAAAGATCTAAAAAAGGTACCATCAGGAAGCGGTGTGTATTCGCCACACAAAAAGTGGAAGTGGATGGAGAGCCTAAAGTTTTTAAAGGACGTTGAAATGGACAACTTGAAGTAGGTTTTGTATAATCTTGTTTTATTTGTATAATAATTGTATTATTTATTATATATGCATTTTCAGCACACAAGGCAATTATGGCACCGTAGCGACAGAAGGTGACGTCTCCTTCCTCAGCGACTTTGGCGAATCCGCCTGTAGCAGTGTCAATATAAACATATTTTCCGAATCAACGCAGACGCAGACGCAGACACAGCCACAGACAAAGACACAGACACAGACTGGACGGAACCGAAAAATAGAGGAATTACTTGAAAGCTCGAATAGAGACTTTCAAAGAGTAACGACGTTAGCTGAGGAATTGTTGGTCGGTAGCACGGAAAAATCCGCAATGCAATTATTTTTTGAAAGCCTTGCTAAGCGGGCGGAGGGAGCTAATTTAAGTAGCCTGGAAATGTCGGAGTTACAACTCCAAATTTCCCGAACATTCCACCAATTTTTAGTGAATCGTGAAAAATAAGTTTTTAATTAACATATGTATTTTATAACATTTATCATTTTAAATAAAAGACCATTCATTTTAAATATATAAAAAATTACAAAGTTATTTATTTATTTTGTAGTTGTTGTTTTTGTTATTTCAGTGCAAACAATTTTGAGGAATACAAATCCATACAGGTTACGTAGAACCGACATATTTATTTTATAATACATTTATTAAATTATTTAGGCTATGTTCGTAAATGCATCATGACTTGCAGCATAAGCAACAGTAGCAACACTGCAAGTTTGACGTTTGATACTTCTTATACAATTTTTGACAATTTGCAGATACATTTGTTTGCATTTTTGAACGCGTATAATACTAAAATGTAAATTTTGCTGAATCTAACACTAGCCGAAATTTGTGAGCAAAGAAATGATAGATTTTCTTTAAATTTAAGAAAAAGAAGGGTATTGAAGTCAGTGTAGGTACAAATGTTTGTCTTTAAAAAGAAAAATACCTAAAAACAAATCGTTTATTAAAACAATAAAGCCGTTTCCCGAGGTCACAACTTTCTTCCACAATACATTTTTTTTCCTTCTACCCGATTTAAACTCGTCCTCCATATTCAACCGTACTCTCAGCAATAACTGTGTCTCTGCATTACTGAGATTTTCACTAAAAATTTAAAAATAATAATTTATACAATTATTATTAACATAATTTAACTAAATTTCAATACAAAAATTAAAATAAAACAGTTTTGCACTTACTTTTCGTCAGACATCGTAGTTAAATGCAGTAAACAATTTTTTGATAGAAATTATGAGTGACAACTGATAGAAGTGTTGTATTTTTGAACGCTTGATTATTGCAGTGTTGCAATATTGGCATTTCTGAACGTTCTGTTTGTTATGAAATCGTCATGATGCGCGTCATGATGCATTTACGAACATAGCCTTACTTATTTATTAAGGAAGAGATAATTTTTAAGAAGATCTCGGGTATCAAAAGCACTTCGTCTTGCGTTAGCGCTTGATAATATCGTACTCTGATGTAATGGCGCTACAAATTGTCTCCACTGCTCTTCAATTAGAATGCCACTTTCATTTACGTGGTCAACGAAGTTGTTGGGACAATAGAATTCGGCGTTATGGAACTTTACAAAATTATGTAAAATTAATGTAGCTCCAACTATGGTATTGGCATTTTCGGGAAACATATCCAAAGAATTATTGAGAACTCGCCATCTAGCCACTAAAATGCCAAATGTATTTTCAATTGTAACCCGCGCTCTGGATAAACATTTATTGAAGTGGTATTTGTTTGCTTCCAAACACTTTCCCGGATATGGCCTCATCAAATGTTTTGTCAACGGAAAAGCAGCATCTCCCACATAATAAAATGGGAATTTTGTCGCACTACGTGGAAGATTTTCTGCTTCTGGTAGGTTCATTGTTCCGTTTAATATTCTATTTCCAAAACCACTGATTTTTAACGCTCCGCCATCACTTTGGCTTCCGTAAGCTCCAATGTCTACTGCGGTGAATGTATATTTGCTATCACAAACGGCTAACAACACAATACTAAAATATTGCTTATTATTAAAATACAGTGATCCGGATTTTCGCGGACACTTTATTTGGACATGTTTGCCGTCAACAGCTCCTACAACATGAGGCATGCCTGTCTTGATGTAAAATGAATCGGCTATTTCCCTCCACTCATGTTCATTTGGTTGCGCCAAGTATATTCCTGAAAGTTCATCCCAAATGGCTGCGGATGTTTCCAATAAAATTTTGCCAATTGTTGATACTCCTACTCGAAAAGCCCAAGCCAACATCTGGCGGCAAACTCCATGGGCCAAATATCTATTGTAAGAGTTGATGAAAATATGTATTTATTTATTATAAAATTTACAAACAAAATGTACTTACACTAATGTTATTGCCAGGCGACATTCTGCTGGTATTGGACGACGTATATGACACTGTTTTGCTATACGCCTTTTAATTAAGCTTCGAAGAAGCTTAAATTGATCCACTTGCATCCGAGTAGCCTTTTGGAACTGAGAGGAATCATTGTTTTTTATAACGAATTTATATAAACGAATAAATTATTGAAAAAACCATGCAGCTCTCTCTCATTTTCCACATATATAAGAATCGTCCACACCCGTGATTTTTTTATCACTTATCGCGCACAAGCTTAAAATATTGATTAATTTCTTTTTGGCAACTAGAAGTAAAAGCAATTGTTGCAATCTTTTTTTTCTTTCCACTTCCATTTTAAAATTTTTAAATTTCAATTTCAATTTCAATTATTTATTGCAATCAGCTGATTGTCAAAATTTACTGCAAATGTGTTTTGGCTGGAAAAAATAGTGCAGATCTGCATGCAGAATATCTGCACATGTGATTCCGGCATAAGACAGCTTTTAGGAGTTTCAAACGTAATGATAACAAACTGTAAAAATTGGTCGTTGAAATGAGAGGAAGACGCAAAAAAACTACCCATAGGCAAGATGAGCTCATCAAAAGAATTGTTAAAGGCGCCCGTTTATAACTTCCAAACAGATAAAAGATGAACTATAATTGTCAATAGCGACTTGCACAATAAGAAAACGGTTGATCGCCGTTAATCTGAAAGCGCGAAGTCCTAGAAAAGTACCTTTACTGAAAAGTGTACATTTGAAACGCAGACTCGAATTTGCAAAACGGTTTATTAATGACCTAAAACAATTTGGCGTAATATTTTATGGACCGATGAGACAAACAGCAATTTAATTCAAAATACACAACGAAAACTATAAAACATGGAGGTCTCAAGTTGATGTTGTGGGGTTGTTTTTCGTGGAATGGTGTAGGGCCTCTAATAAAGATCACCGGCATTATGGACGCAGTTTTCTATGTTAATAATATTTTGGATGACGTGGTTTTACCTTATACAGAAGAGGATATGCCACTGCGTTGGGTCTATCAGCAAGATAATGACCCAAAGCATACCTCAAAAAGGGCTAAGGAATGGTTTCGCAGCAAAAATTTGACATTAATGGATTGGCCGGCGCAGTCGCCGGACCTTAACCCAATCGAACACTTATGGATGGATGTAAAAAAGGGAATAAGGGATGCTAAGCCACAAAATTTGGAAAAATTATGGTGAGCAGCAAAGAATACTTGGGAAAATATACCCCTCTCTAGATGCTGCACCCTTGTAGACTCCATGCAGTCCAGATGTACCGAAGTAATAAAAAATCGTGGGGGAGCAACTTCATATTAAATGTAAGGCCATTTGGATGCATTTCAAAACAACAAACGTGTGTTCTTATAAATTTTCATGCTTTGTTCTTATTTTTTCGAACAGGCTGTTTAAGACCCAATGCAACAAAATTTGCAGTACAAAAAAGTTAGTGCGTATTTGATGACCAGATTTTCAATTTTTTTAATACTCACAATATGTATACATTTTTTAAGAAAAAAAGGTTCAATAAAATATTACTGAGAAAATTTTATTCAATGATTTTGATATTCACTTTGGTTGTTCTTATTATTTCGAACACGTCTGTACATTCCACTAATACTGAATAATTAATTTTTCCCTAGGCAATATGTTCAAATACATATGTACATATATTGAACAGGCTTATCTTCGCCAATGGTGGGGCAGTACAAAGCAAATACATAAACAAACGCATAAGGATACATACATTTATATGAGGCACGTATGCATTTACATATATGCAATATTGAATTCCCAAAACAGGGTTTCTCTCAAATTTTGCTGATTAGTTTTTATTTAAGTACAGATAAGTATTAAGAAAATTAGTGTTTTAAGAAATAATGAATTACGTAAAATAAAAAATAATTCAAATTATTACTAAAATAACAAAAATTATGTCTCTTTATTTTTGTTTCACACCATAAAATTACATGAAAAAAATGAAATAATTACAAATTACAAAAAAGTTTTTATTAATATTATCATTATAATAATTACATGCATACATATTAATCAGTTTCGTCATTGAATTCTATTGTTTGAAACTATTGGCTTGTGGTTACTAAAATATGATACATATGTATATGTATGTTTGTGCTTCTATTTTATGCAAATACCTCGAAAAAAACAGCATCAATAGTAGTACCGTTGAGTCTCGTTGTCGATTCTTTTGGATTGTTATTTATAAGTAATCTAAATTTTTCTAAGAGAAGTCTTCTTAGTGGTTCGGATTTTTCATCAGCAAAATTTACATTGAAATCTCCAGATAAAACCATTGGAAGCTGATGGAAGTTTCCACCAAGTATTTCAGAAACCTTATCAGTATATTCTATAAGCGCTCGATGGATGAAATGTTTTACATCTCCAATTTTTCTATTTGGTGAAATGTTGACTATTACCATGACTGTTTCATCTCCGTTGTTCATTTTACATATACTTAGCTGAACAAATGTCTCCAACTCCTGTACGTCTAACATCCACATCGCTAGTATTTTTTAAGTTATGTCCCTATTTGGTGTTAAAATATTAGTAGTGTTATTGCTATTTTGATAGATAGCAACTCCACCTGTACGTACGTAATCTCGCATAAAATGGGCAATGCAGTTGAAATTAGAAATATCAATCTGTTGGTTGCTCATCTACGATTCGGAAAGAAGTAAGAAATTAGTTTTTTTAATTACAGAATCCGACAAATCCAATATATGGCACTGTAGACTTTGACAATTTAATGTGGTTATGGAAATGCCATTTTTAGTTTGAAGAAAATCCAAGATCGTTTGGTCTTTTTTTGCAGCAAACTTTTCGTTGATGATGCTTGCACTCGATAATGGGTGTTACAATAAACAAACCTTCGATGTTTGTTACACGAGATAGCGCAACATAGACAAGCTCTTGTGGATTTCTCTTATTATATATTGTTACAAAAAGTAGTATAAAGTTGTATTTGTATTGCTATATGCATCCTTTATTATGAACAATAGCTGTAGGTATATGGAATAGCATTTGTCTTGTTGTAGACATCTGGCGCCGCGGCTGTCTGCTTGCGTCTGGCGCCGTATAGCATTATGTTCTGGTAATTTCCAGACGCAATATTCTAGAAGGACACGTCGGCATCAGCGAGAAGTGCGTGGCTATATAAGCCGTGGCAGCGCCAACGTAATCAATCAGTGCTAAGAGTAAACTGTTATAGTGTAGACGAGTTGTGAAATAAAGAGTTGTTGAATTAAATTAAACAGTTTTGGTTTTATTTGTCAATCCAGAGATACGAACCTAACAAAGTGAACTAGCAAGCAGTAAATTCGTAACAATTGGTGTCAGAAGTGGGATTGTCAAATAATCCAAATTCAAGATGGTTAAATTCGGAGAATTGAGAATTCAGCAATTAAAAAAGGAACTGGAGGAGCGTAATTTGCCGATAAGCGGGCAAAAGGCGGATCTGCAGGCACGATTACGTGAAGCAATGGAAGCGGATGGAATTAATGTGGACGAGTTCGAATTTGTTGGGCCAGAAACTTCTACAAAGGTAGAAGAAAAAGTAGAAGAACAACGAACATCATCAAGTGTAGACATGAACACGTTGTTAGTGGCTATTAAGCAAATGGCAGAAAATGTAGTGCAAACAGAAAATCGTCTGGCACAGCAAATGGCAGAAAATGCAGTGCAAACAGAAAATCGTCTGGCACAGCAAATAGCTGAAAATACATCGCAGTTAAAGTCTTGCCTTACACAACAAATGACTGAAAATAATACGCAGTTAGAAAAGCGTTTGGTACAACAGATTACAGAAAATAATACACAAGTGCAAGAGAAATTTTCAAAATTTGAAGACGAATTAAGCACTTTAAAAAATGACGAAGAAAATTTAAAATCAGAAGTTCTTCAATTAACTAATCGTGTGCGAGAACTGCAACTACATGGCCCTGCACCATCAACAAATAATCAAAGATTGAAGGCACCCACATTCGATGGAAGTATTCCATTTCGAATTTTCAAACTTCAGTTTGAAAAGACAGCAATGGCCAATAACTGGAACGCAGCGGACAAAGTGACGTCCTTGTTTGTATCATTGAAAGGACTTGCGGCAGAAATCCTTCAGACTATTCCAGACTGTGAACGAGACAACTATGAGGCATTGATGAGTGCGATAGAAAGACGACATGGTAGTGAGCACCGGAAACAAATATACCAGATCGAACTGCAAAATAGGGGTCAGAAGATGAACAAGTCATTGCAAGAGTTTGCAACTGAAATAGAACGACTGGCTCATTTGGCAAATGCAGATGCACCTGTGGATTACATTGAGAGGGTAAAAATTCAATGTTTCATAAATGGAATTCGTGATGTGGACACCAAACGCGCCACATATGCATTGCCAAAAAGAACGTTTGCTGAAACGGTTTCGCACGCCCTCACACAGGAAACAGCTTCCCTACTAAGTAAACCAGCACACAAAGTACAAAGGGTTGAAATGGAACAACCGGCGCTGATGGAAGAAATATTGAAGACTCTGAAGACAATTGCTGCACCGCGAGTAAATACAAAATGAAGAAATTACAACTGAGGAAAAGCGGGTCACTTTGCCCGAAATTGCAATATAAAAGTAAACCCATCAAAACGGAAACAACCAACAGATAACGAGGACGGAGCATCCACATCTCACAAGTCGTTAAACTAAAACGGAACAGTTCAAAGGGGCGTGAGCTGGTTCCCACAACTATTTGCCCCGCCATCTCGATATCACAAATAGGTCGCCATGACAACAATCTCACTATCAACGGCATCGTAAATGGACGACCGTCAACGCTTACTTTGGATACTGGTGCCACACATTCAATTATCCGACCGGATGTGGTAAGAGGAACGGTTGAACCATTAGTCGGTTGCAAGCTTCGAACGGCCACCGGGGAGGAAGCAGCTGTCGCGGGAAAAGTGTTTTGCGAAGTGATGATTGGCACCCTGGAAGTTAATCACACCTTCATCGTAGCAGAAATCACGGATGAAATTATAATGGGAGTAGATTTCATGATTGATCACGGGGTTACTTTGGATTTAAACAAGCAAATGCTGTTTTGCCAGAACATGGAGATGCCTATAAACACCGGATATGTGACCAACGTTGAAAGTAAGAGGGTGATTGTTGATGATAATCAGAGTATTCCACCAAAATCTGAGGCGATTGTATGGGCTAAAGTGAATGGAGGAGGTGGGACTGAAGAGTTGTGGATTGTGTATCCAACAAATATATATACACTCTTATTGGTAGGAAGAACTCTTGTGAATACTAGAGAAGACGCCACCATTCCGGTCAGATTTGTGAATGAATTCAACACGCCTATAAGTTTGAAGAAAGGAGCAGTAATTGGACAGTGCCAGAATATAAGTGCAATAGCACGATGCGAACGGTCACAACAGAAACCTACTATTGAGCCACAGCAGATAAGTCCTACACTCCTAAACAATTTGCTGAACGAACTGCATGGAAATGAAAAATTAAAAGCAGAAAAACTATTAGAAAAATACGCATCCATATTTGCAAACGAAAGAAACACAGGAAGAACCGGCATTGTCAAACATCGCATAAATACTGGAGACGCTAAACCAATCCGACAAGCTCCGCGTAGGGTTCCACTAGCAAAACGTGAGGATGCTAACAAAATTATTGAAGACATGCACAAAAACGGTGTAATCGAACCTTCAATAAGTCCATGGAGCTCACCTATCGTCTTAGTTAAAAAGAAAGATGGTAGCACCCGTTTCTGCGTAGATTATAGGAAGTTGAATGATGTCACAAAGAAAGACAGTTATCCTCTACCAAGAATCGACGATACATTAGACACCTTGTCTGGAGCGAAATGGTTTTCTACATTAGATCTACAAAGTGCATATTGGCAAGTCGAGATTGATGAATGTGACCGTGAAAAGACCGCTTTCAGTATGGGCGACGGGTTATGGGAATTCTCTGTGATGCCATTTGGGTTATGTAATGCGCCTGCAACGTTCGAGCGACTGATGGAACATGTGTTAAAAGGACTCAACTGGAAGACATGTTTGGTGTATCTTGATGACATTATCATCATGGGAAAAAATTTTGATGATCATCTGAAAAATCTAGAGGAAGTCTTTCAGCGAATAGCATCAGCCGGATTACGCTTGAATCCCAAAAAGTGTTCATTATGGAAGAAGCAGGTCACATATCTCGGACATAAAGTGTCAACTGAGGGGATTCACACCGAAGAGGGAAAAATAAAGGCAGTTAAAGATTGACCTCAACCCACCAACATACATGTACTCCGCAGCTTCCTCGGCTTATGCACGTATTACCGCCGTTTTGTACCTGGATTTGCGAACGTGGCTAGAAGTTTACATGATTTAACAAAGAAGAATCGCCCGTTTGTATGGCAGTTGGAACAAGAAAAAGCGTTTGAGCAGCTGAAAGAACTACTTTGTACGGCACCGATGTTAGCTTATCCAATACCTGGAAAGAAATTCATCCTGGATACAGATGCGAGCGCTTATGGAATTGGAGGTGTCCTGTCTCAGCTCATCGACGGACAAGAAAGAGTAATTGGGTATTACAGCAGAGTGCTCGGGAAACCAGAGAAAAACTACTGTGTGACGCGAAAAGAACTACTAGCTGTGGTGGAATGTGTAAAACATTTCCACAAGTATTTGTATGGACAACGATTCTTGCTGAGGTCTGATCATGCAGCATTAAAATGGTTATTACAGTTTAGGAATCCGGAAGGCCAAATTGCACGATGGATCGAAAGATTACAGAATTACGACTTCGAAACGGAACATCGAAAGGGGATTCACCACAAAAATGCGGATGCATTATCACGTCGCCCTTGTCCACTGGAATGTAAACATTGCTCCAAATCAGAAGGAAAAGAAGGTATAATCGACGTGCGATTACTGAATATAGAACCTGAAGATGATTGGACTCCTCACCGCATCAGAATCAATCAGCTGGAGGACCTTGATCTTGCAAAGCTGATAATAGCCAAAGAAAATGGGGTGCGACCACCAAAGGAACAAATAAGTAGCGAGAGTCCAACGGCAAAAGCATATTGGGCCCAATTAAACAGCATAAACCTCGTTAATGGATACCTTCATCGTATCTGGGAAAGCGAAGATGGCAAACAGTCTCGTCTGCTGATCATAGTACCGAAGTCTATGATCCCGAAAGTATTGAAAGAATATCACAATGGACCTAGTGGAGGGCACCTTGGAATTACAAAAACTATAGAGAAGATTAAACAACGGTTCTACTGGATCGGTTGTCGAGATTCCATAGCAGAATGGATAAGTAATTGCGTAGAGTGCATGGCAGCTAAAGGTCCTAAAGCCAAAAGTCGCGGTAGGCTACAACAGTACAACGTGGGATCACCATTTGAACGAGTCGCAATGGATGTTGCAGGTCCGTTCCCAACCAGTACGGCCGGAAACAAATATCTACTGGTTGTCATGGACTATTTCAGTAAATGGCCAGAGGTATATGCCTTACCAAACCAAGAAGCGAAGACAGTAGCCGAAGCGTTTGTAGAAAATTGGATAACAAGGTTCGGAGTGCCCGTCGAATTACACTCAGATCTAGTCAGGAATTTCGAATCTTCCATTTTCCAAGAATTCTGTACATTTTTGGGCATCCACAAGACACTGACAACAGCGTTACATCCACAATCAGATGGAATGGTGGAAAGATTCAACCGAACGCTCGAGGAACATCTGCGGAAAATCGTTAATAAAGTTCAACGGAATTGGGACAAGTGCATCCAGATGTTCCTGCTGGCGTATCGTTCAGCAAAGCACGAGACAACTGGTTACACGCCAGCAAAGATTATTTTTGGATCTGATCTGCGACTCCCTGCTGATCTTAAGTTTGGAACGAATCCTACAGCTGTAAGAAATGATGGAGATTATTGTTCTGCCTTAAAGGAAGAAATGAATGAATTGCATCTAATGGTAAGACAGCATACGCATCTAATGAGCAATAAGATGAAGGACCGGTTCGATCAAGCGGCAAATTCAAAAGGTTTTGAAGAAGGTGATCTGGTCCTGTTGTACAATCCACTTCGAAAGAAAGGCTTGTCCCCGAAACTGCAGACAGCCTGGGAAGGACCCTATATGGTGATGAAACGACTTAATGACGTGGTATACCGCATACAAAGAAATGGGAAAGCACGATGTAAAATGAAAGTAGTACATTTGGAGAGGCTCGCCCCATTTGGTTCAAGAGGATTTGTGCCTAATCGGGACGATTAGGCTTTAGTGGAGGGCAGTGTTACAAAAAGTAGCATTAAGTTGTATTTATATTGCTATATGCATCCCTTATTATGAACAATAGTTGTAGGTATATGGAATAGCATTTGTCTTGTTGTAGACATCTGGCGCCGCGGCTGTCTGCTTGCGTCTGGCGCCGTATAGCATTATGTTCTGGTAATTTCCAGACGCAATATTCTAGAAGGACACGTCGGCATCAGCGAGAAGTGCGTGGCTATATAAGCCGTGGCAGCGCCAACGTAATCAATCAGTGCTAAGAGTAAACTGTTATAGTGTAGACGAGTTGTGAAATAAAGAGTTGTTGAATTAAATTAAACAGTTTTGGTTTTATTTGTCAATCCAGAGATACGAACCTAACAAAGTGAACTAGGAAGCAGTAAATTTGTAACAATATTCGTAAACAATTCCATCGAATGTTCCACCTTGTGATTTGTGGATGGTCACCGCAGCAGCCGAAACTAAAGGAAAATGCTTCTGTTTCGCAGTAACTTTTTTATCTGATGTCAATGGGATGTTTGCTGAACTTAATTCAATTGATAAAAGTTAAATACTATATTTTGAGCATTATAACAAAAACTCAAACCAGAGAGCGTATATTTATAGAGAAGGTTCACGCTGTCAAAAATTTAGGGATATTTCAATTTTGGGATATTTACTTTTTTGGATGAGTGCATTTCACCACAGAAAATTATTAGCGCATTTCACCACTTAACATCAGGGGCACGACAATAACAGAACTGAGTAGTTGTTAGAGCCAATGGGAAAAATATGTTAACATATATAAAAGAGAGCCAATGTACGTTAAAGCTAATATATACATATGTATTTATATGCAGGTGTTTTCTGGTTGGTGGAAAAGTTCTTGTATTCTATGTATGTATATGCAAGTAGTTGGATTCCTTCTAATCCTAATATATTTGGGTGGGGAAATTGCGCCAAAAATGAAAGATGAAAAAGAAATAGTCAACGGAATTTTAGTTCTGATAGAATTTCGTCGAGAAAAGTTTAGCTCGGTCGCCAATTCGTGTTCTAACTGTATAAAGTAATTTTTAACTAATTTTTATTAAAAAATGTGTTCGCGAGTGTGAGACAGAATCTTCCGGAAGATTCTTCTCATTCCCTAAAGGAGAGGAGGAGTTGCTGAAGTGGGTGGAAAATTTACGTATCCCACCAACGCAGGATTTACCCACCCACAATGCATTTGTTTGCATTAAGCACTTCGAACAAAGTGCTGTGGGTGTGAAGAAGTTGAAGGCACATGCTGTGCCCACCCTAAACCTTGGTAAGTGATGTTTTTTAAATTTAAAATGTGCATGAGTTTTATTTTGTATATACATACATATAAGTACATACATATCGCTCATTTACGTGAAAAGTGTCATAAGTTGTGTTTAGAATATGGAAACCAGCATAAGTTTATTGAATAAAGTAGTGAAGTGTAGTAAAATATTTTCTTTGGCATAAACGTTGTTTGTGAAAAATATAAAGTAATTTTTATCGTAAAATATCTCGTGTTAGATATAAAAATCCTGTGTTCACGTAAATGAGCGATATATGTATGTATGTACGTACATGCATATTAACATACATACATACATAAGTGTACTTAATAATAGAAGTGTTTTAAATTCATTAGTTATGATGCAACTAAAATTTATAAATTGTTTAAATTATACACATTTTCTTTAGATTACATGCCATGTTTTAGTTAAAAAGAACTTATTGGTTTTTTTTTCATAACAATTTTATTTAAAACGATAAATTGATATTTTAGTCACGAAATATTTGACAAAGTCATTAAACTAAATATCGGCGAGACTCCAATGACGATGGTTTGTGGGGGTTTGCAATCGCGTTGAACGGGATCGTATATGGGGCTTAACTCATTTAAAATTAAATAAAAATAAATATTTTTCTAGACATACATATAAAGAATATGCTAATATTATTAAATTTATGTGCACGTGTTACCTATTATTTTAACATACATACATATGTTGTGTGACCTTGGGTTTGTTTTCATATGCGTACATTTACAAACATTGTTTTGTATGACAATGCATTTCATGTTCAATGTACAAGCTAAGGTTTCTCTCGTTGAAAAAGCTAAAAAAAATCAAAATTGTTTTCGCGTTTGCGTTTAACAACGGTGCTGCATGGATGGCAGCGCGACCGCGTTACATAGATATTATATATATTTAAACATAAATATTAGTGGACATGCAGTCCACAGTTTTTATATACAATTTCTTATCTTTAAAATTATATTTAAATTTTAATTAATTTTATATATATACGTACATATTGCAATTTATTTAAACTTTTTTTATGTACATAAATAGGATATGACGAATCCCCTAAGCATTTGTGGACGGCTCCATTGCCGATTCGAAGATGCTGCATTTTTAATTGCGTTAACAAGCAGAAAACGCTGTACAAATTTCCGAAAGAGAAAGATGTTCGAGAAAGTTGGGCAAAGGCTTGCAACTTAGTTGTGTCACCTTCCGATAGTCTTTTTATTTGTCGAAGCCATTTCGATTCGCAGTACGTTACCAAATTCAAACTATTGCCTGGGGCTTTTCCTTGTTTCAGATTAGGTTCAGCACTAAGTCGTAGCTCATCTAGTGCTGACTCTAGTTGGGTGTGCCCGCCCGTTTCTAATACTTATAGTCGTCATGAGGTAGCTGTAGGAAGGAAAGAAGAGAAGGACGACATAACTTTGAGGGAATTCGAAGAATATTCAATTTTAGAAGAAAGGAGATTAGAATTAGTCGTGAACGATTTGCTCGATCGGCACGTTACTATCAAAGTAATGCGCTTAAATTGAATAATAAGATCAAAGAGTTAGAGGGTATAATTAAAGACTTGGAAAAAAGGTATCAAGACCTTAGTAAATGTGCAATAGTTGCGGATGTAAATTCAAGCAAAGATGCTGTAACATTCGCTAGGATGATCGTCACGAAGCGCACTACTTTCAGTGACGAAGAAAGGGCATTGGCACAAAATATTAATTACATGTCCAATAAATCCTATAATTTTATGCGTGACGATTTAGGTTTCGCTTTACCAAGCAAAAGAGAGCTTTGCGATGGCGCTCCATAAAGTATGTTGTCCCTGGGTTCGATGCCAATGTCTTGGGAAATTTAGAAAAAATTACAAAAAAAATGTCCGTTTTAGAACGAAATTGCGTTCTATTATTTGATGAAATATCAATTAAGACCGACCTAACATACAATAGAGTTAGGGATGTTATTGACGGGTTTGTGGATTATGGGGAAGGCCATCGTGAAATGAAATTAGGTAGTAAATGTTGTTTTTTCATGATAAAAGGGTTGAGTTCCAGTTGGAAATATGTGTTTTCTTATTATATTTCCAAAAATGGACTTTCTACATACAAATTAGAAGAAATTTTAAATAAGAACATCACAGCACTAAAGTCAATTGGTCTAAACGTAAAAGCTTTAGTCTGTGATCACGGGCCCGCTAATATTTCAGTTATGAATTATTTAAATATTTCTGAAGAAAATCCCTTTTATTTGCACGAAGGTTCCAAGATATATTGTTTATATGACTATTGCCATCTTTTTAAGTCCATCCGAAACACATTTATGAAACATGATCTCTCAACTCCAGATGGAATAGCCAGCTTTAAAGTTATAAAAAAACTTTACTCCATAGATCAGGACAATACATGTTTTAAGATATGTCCAAAACTCACAGAGGCCCACGTATATCCCAGCGTTTTTGAAAAAATGTCCGTAAAACGTGCAACCCAAGTTCTGAGCAATTCGGTTGCGGCTGGCATAGAAATGGCCGATAGCCAAAATTTATTCGGCTCCGACGAATATATATTAAAATGTGCAAAGCCTACGCAGTTATTTGTTAAAAAAATGAATGATCTGTTCTATGATCTAGACTGCAAAAATTTTGTTTCAAAAAATCCCCTAAAATGTCCGCTATTGAAAAACGACTCCGGGAAGGTCCAACGCCTGCTTGATTACCTTCAGTATTTGAAATCAATAAAACTCCCGAACATGGCTCACAGTAGGTGTATAGGTGGGTTCTTTATCACAATTGTTGGAATGATTCAGTTGAGCCAAGAATTATTCAGGGAACAAAAGGAATTAAGTTATTTATTCCTTGGGAAACTAAATCAAGACGCGTTGGAAAATTTTTTTTATAGGGTCCGGGCTAGCCAGGGTATCAATACCCATCCGTCTGCCAATGAGATACAGTATATAGTAGCTCGATTAATTTCGATGAAAATTTTGAGGCAAAATTTTCAAAATAAGGGGGCTAACTGTGAGGATGATGACGATATAAATTTAAATTGGAACTTAGGCCCCGAAGATCGTCATCTAGAAGTACAGGGAGTTGAACACGAATCTGAGCAACTCGACCTGGAATCGTTTAGTATTCCAGACGAAAACTTTGTTGAAGAGGACGACACAGCTGACGTCCAGATCAAGCGTTATTACACTGGCTATGGTATATACCAAAAAATTCTGTGTAAAATCCATTGCCAAAAATGCGCTAAAGCAATGACGAAGACGCAAAGTGATTTATCGCTTTATTCGGAGGCCCTAATCAAAGCGAAAAATTATAAGGATGACGCGGATTTAAGGCTAGCCAATCCAAGTGATAGGGTCTTCGAAGTGTGTCGACTGCAGATGATGTGGTACGTCAACCTTTTCAACAAATATGCTCACTATTCAAATGTTCGTAGTCTGATGTTGTCCGCAATTAAAGAAAAAACGGAAATGAGTGGTTTGACCCAACCGATGAGTGTTTTACTCATAAAATTAAGTTGTTAGAATACTTGGTAACGGTACTGTTATTCAAAAACTCGAAATGGTTAGTAAGAGAAGAAATTAATAATGAACGACATCGGAAGCGCGATGCTAAACTAAAAAAACTAAAGTAAGTTGCAAGTCAAGACCATTTGATTTAAGAACATCTTACTTTTGGGTGAGTAATGAATTCATTGAAAATACATATTTACTTTTTTTAATATTTAGCAATTTATTCTATTTACAGGTTTTTTTATTTTCAGCTTTTTCTTTTATTTTCAGGTGTATCTTGTTGTATTTTCAGGTACTTTTTTCTTCTTATTTTTCTCCTTTTTTAGCTTTGCAACTGAGCTTAGCTTTTTTAAACACAAATGTTGTTTCCATCTTGTTTAAGTGCAACATTTGTTTTAAAAAAAGCAAGTGAAATTCAATGACTTTTTTTATATATTAAGTCGTGTGAGAAATTTCCATTTCAAATGGATAATTTCGTAATTCTGCATTATAATTTTTTTAACATTTTAAACTTGCTTATACATTTTATAAAAAATCTTTAAACTATTAATTTTAAATAACAATAAATCAATAAAATTTGCATATAAGTATATTCTGAAAACAATAACCTTGACTTTGTTTTGTTTAAACTTATATAGATACATGCAGACATCGCATATGGGCAAGTGCGAAATCAACCCTTATTCATATACAACGTGGCATGCGTAAATGGAAAAAAGCCAACAGACCACATACTTATGAAAGTGCACATGCGTGTACAAAAACATATTGGAATATGCATACATATATATACAGCGAGCAGACGCTCATATACTCATTTATATACATATAATAATGTGTGCAATAGGCATATAACAAATTTTGACGAAAAATTTGGCATACCACCACGTGGTGGCAAATATTGTACAAGTAATGAATATCACTTTTTTAGGTGATTTCGGTTCAAAAACGTTCCGCGCAAAAGTGGATTTCTAAAAAAAGTCAACATTTTTTTTTTGTGTTATTATTTAATTTTATAAGAATTTTAGTTAGTAAAATTGGTTTGGGGTGGGTGGTGCACTTCCCTTAGGTCCATTTAAAGGCGTTTGGAATAATAGGAAGATTATTAGTTAAATAAATATCTATTATTATGAAGAAAACGTGTACAGTGTACAAATTTTTTTTGTTTTTTTCAGCAGTTCTGATATAAAAGTAATTTCGTTTTGCGCGGAAACTTTTTTGCAATTTCGCAAAAAAAAAAATAATGGGGTTCATACTTTTTTATTCTCTATTCGACTATGGTATGCCGTTTTTCGTATTTGCAAAAATTGTAAAAGTTATATGCCTAGTGTGCAAGTAAAAAATTTGTCTGTATGTTTACCAAAGCAAATACGAGCTACATATGTAAATATATGTATACAAACATTCATAAGGGAATAACAAGTGCCGCACGCATCTTTCCGCATCTCCGTTGTCACGAAAATCAATGGCCGAAGCTCACGTTTTATCGAAGAGTCAATGTGTCGAACGACTGACGCGACGACTAGGCGTCACAACATTGTGTCGCTTCCCTTGCACCTACAACAGCTTCGCCAACAAACTTGCGTAAATATGTATGAAGATGTATGAGCGTGCATACATATCGACGCAGATTTTTGCGAGCCACGGAAAAATATTTTAGATTTGGCAAATATTTTAAATCTAGGAGAACTTTTTTGCCACTTTTTGTCACTCCTTTCTGTGTTTTGCGAGTTTGCGGGGTTGTCAGTTTTCCAGCAGTACAAATATCAGAAATTGTTCAAATTATGATTTTTAGCTTTTGCCTTCGTCGCGAAATGACGCTTGCCTTCAAAGCCATGATCGGGGAGACGCAATGGTGTTTGCTTTTATGAACGAAGCAAGTGTGCCTGTTGAAAGTACGCTTGCGTTCATGAATGAAAATGTTGCGTGTTGTACTATAAATTTAGGCATTGGCTATTTGGCTGCTATATTGAATTGTGACGCTGCTGATGCTTTTCGAGACGATTGTTGTCTTTTGTTGGTGACATATTTACATGTGTATGCCCATGTATGTATGTAGATTTGTGTATACATTATTTGCTCGGCAATATGTACATGTACATATATGTATGTATATATTTACATATGGACTAGTGCGTACACATTTTATAACTGTTAAGTGATATAATGATTTAAATTTTAATTTTACTTACATATGTACATGCATATGTAGGTATGTATCAGAGTCCTGCACGAGTAATTAAAAAAGTAACATGTTAGCAAGCTGCGATGCCGATGCGGCGAGTACACGCTACGTAAACGGTACTTTGGCATCGTGGGCATCGGCATCGAGGGTATCGGCATCGCGGGCATCGCCGATTACTAACATGTTACCAGTGGTCGGCATTTCTTAGAACAATTGTGGAAAACTCGCTTATTACACGCAGCAACTTTTGTCTCGGCAACTCTTGGTTTATAGGCGAGGGGGCGACGAGGAGAGGAGAATCGCGCCGAGTTTCCAGTGTTCAGCAACTCGCTTTGTGTTCTTATTCGTAGCAGTTCGCTGCGACGTTTTTCGGCATTCGTGTTCTTTCTTTCGTAGTACATAGTTGCATTTGAGTATATTTTTTGAAATTAATATTTTGAATATATTTAAAAAATTTAATTTCATCTTTTGGCAAGTAATTTGCAAATATGTATACAAATATACATAATATAATTTAAATATTTTAGAAAATGGAGTATGACGAAAAAATCGAATTAATTAAAGATATTGTGAAATGATTCAGACGATAGTGAAAAGGGTGACATATGTATGTAAAATTCTGTCATATAATCTTTGTTTTCATTTTGAATTATAAATAAAATGTATTTCTTAATTGTCAGAACTGATTAATATATGTGATTGAGTGGCCCAAATAGCCATAAGGAAAAAGAAACGACAATGGGTTAAAGTAAAGAGTAGACAATGGGTTAAAGTAAAGTGAAAGAGAATGAGAAAAAAACTCGAACAGAGTTGCGCAACACAAGTTGCTCGTGTGAAGGTAATGGGCGACAGCAAAAGAGAATCGCCCGAGAATTAGCAACTTTTGTCGCCTCGTGTAATAATACACTTACGCTCTATCGCAGAGCCGCTCAAAATTTTTCATGCCTATACTCGGAGTATAGGCAAGCAAATGCAGTCGAAGCATGTACGCTATGACGCTAATTCTGCCAGCGTCAAAAATACACTCGAAATACAGGAATTCAGTTTCGAATAAGCATATAGAGGACTTAATGAGAATCAAAACTTACGATCTTGAAGTCGATATGGAAAAAATCATGGAAAGTTAAAAAAATTAACTTAAAATTATTGTTGTTCTTAATTGCTTTTTTAATCAAAAACCATAATTTTTTATTTTTTTCTAAATTTTTAATAACAAAATAACCAAATAGCACGATTTCACTCAGTGTACTAAGCAAGCGCGCGCACACAATCATACGCTAGCAGATATCAAATGTGTGATTGTATGCGTTGGTAAATAAATTGCGCATTATTTTGAGCGGCTCTGCTCTATCGTTCAGTCGTTGTCGAGCCAGCAACGAATTAACATCATGTAAGACTATAGCGTTTCATTTGCCATTGACGATACCAGATAGTAATCGTACGATGCCACGATGCCGCGATGCCGATGCGCAATGTTACCTTCGCATCGTGGTAATCGTCAGAAGTGTTACTCAGTAACGTAATCGTACGATGCCTACCTTAATCGTGCAGGCCTCTGGTATGTATATATGGTATATGTTGTAACAAATAAAATTTTTATTAGCAACAAATATATGTAATACAACAAAATTATTATAGTATTTTACACAGATACGTATATGTATGTACATATTATACACATATCAAATGTACATACATATGTACATATCAAGCATAGGATATAATTAAAAAGTAATCAATTTGTAAAAAATAATTTTCAAATCAATTCATATATGTATATACTTAATTGCACATAAACGCATAAAAATATAATATAAGCCAAAAGGCCAGCATGCCGCTGTAAAATCGAAGTAAGTCTCTGAGCATAATTTTCATTGAATGCGTTCTCTGGCTCAACTTTGTTTTCTGGGCACTGTTAATATTTCTCCTTCTGAGCTAGCTGTGGTGAAACTCGCTCATCTCATTTTGTTAGCTTTTGACAGTTCACACGCTGGTACGTTGTTGGACCTTCTCTGTAAATATACGTTCTCTGGTTTTACTCTCACTTTTTTCAGTTAGGTCCCGCAGCAAAATCCCTATCTACTCCAAGCCTACCGTAAGGAACTTCGTTCCAAAAATCTGTGGTGGAAATAGTTTGAGAGCAAACGATGGTAAAAATTGTGAAAAAAAGAAAAAAGTAAACAGTGGTAACAAAATTGAAAAACAAAAAAATATACTATATAAAAAAAAAAAATCATATGTACATATGCATATTGTTAACATATAGAAAAGTGAACAAAAGTACAGTTACAAAAAAAAAAACGTAAAAGTGACAGAAAGTGCGGTGCGAATAATAATATGTACACATTGTGTACTTATGTATGTGTGTATAGTGCCAGTGGAGTGACCGAAAAAAAAAAAAAAAAAAAAAACAAAAAAAGGTTTTATATCGGTAGAAGAGAGATGACAAAATCGCGGTGCCCAAATTGAAGCACATATGCAATATAGACATAGTTAGTGCAGTGAAGTGTTGGGACATACATAAGTATGTATAACCCAAAAACAAGAAAACCAAAAGCCCAATAAGAGGAACTAGGAAAACAGTTCGGTACTGTATATAGCGGATAATTGGTTGACGGTCAATGCGTACCGTTGTGTTATAGCACTATCCTGAAAACAATTAAAAATTCAAGTGTTTATTTGCAAAAATTTTCAGGAACACCCCTTATACTTAATCAGGTATAGACAGCATTGCTTAAAACAAGCTAAGGCAATCGTAAGCAAAAAAAAAAAAAAATTTTAATAAAAACATACATATGTATGTATGTATGTTAATATAACATCTTTTATATTGTACATACACATTTATATAAAATATTTGTATAACATACAAAGAGCATAACTTGCTCATTTACTATCTTAACCAATTTAATACGTACAGTGATGAACTAAAGTATTGGCACAGCAAGATACCTTAACTTTAGCACTGTTTTTTACCACTTATAAAATAAGTTTTGAACACCAAGAAAAGTCCTTAGTTAGGACGAGTAATTTTATCAATTATATTTGCTTTAATTCATTTAATTATCTCTTATATTTAATTAATAGTAATTATTTAAGAAAAAAAGTGCTAATTATAGCGAAACAAAAGTATTGGCACACCCTATAAAATCAGACAATTTCGGGTAATTTTTATTAATTATGGCTACATAATAAAACATACATTACCGCATCCCCCTCAATCGCCCGATCTTAACCCAATAGAACATTTGTGGGAAGAACTAGATAGGCGCGTTAAAAAGAGAGCGATATCAACAAAAGCTGAGTTGAAGGTGGCACTAATGGAGAAATGGCAGAATATTGGCGCAGAAACGACACAAAAATTGGTTTCATCAATGCCAAAGCGGCTGGAAGCAGTCATCAAGCAAAAGGGCTTGGCCACAAAATATTAATTTTATATATAGTTTACTACTTTGTTATTGTTTTTTTGTATTTTTATGGAGTGTGCCAATACTTTTGTTTCGCTATAATTAGCACTTTTTTTTTCTTTAATAATTACTGTTAATTAAATATAAGAGATAATTAAATGAATTAAAGCAAATATAATTCATAATTACTCGTCCTAACTAAGGACTTTTTTTGGTGTTCAAAACTTATTTTATAAGTGGTAAAAAACAGTGCTAAAGTCAAGGTATCTTGCTGTGCCAATACTTTAGTTCATCACTGTATGTTTTTAACCATAATAAAATCTGTATATTTAAGAATATATACAGTGTAAAGCAAAAGTCTTGATACCCTACCACTTTGAAGACATTTTAAAAAATATATCACAAAATTCCTTGAATATTTCCATTTACTAATTAAAATTAAATAAATGCAATTTTCTCATGCGAAAAATATAAAAAAATAGATTAAAAAGTATTATATTATTTAAAAAAAATCAAATAACCAAGAATATTCTAAAATTCGCACAGCAAAAGTGTTGATACTCCTGCAAAAAAGAAGGAAATGTATAAAAAAGCTTAAAAATAAGTTGACCAAAAATACCTTTAATACCCAGTGGGGTATCCTCGTAATCGAATAACTTCTTTTAATCGGTCAGGCATGAATTGAATCAATTTTTTTGTGTAATCTGAACTGATATTTTGCCATTCAACTTGGAGCAAGCTTTTAAGTTGATTTTTTGAAGTAATATGGCGCTTTTTAAATGATCCCATAAATACTCGATGGGATTGAGATCTGGACTTTGTGGAGGTGTTAATAACAAATGGGGTACCTTGTGTATTAACCACATCTTCACTATATGTGCAGTATGTTTGGAATCGTTGTCCTGCTGGAAATAAAATCCGCGAGACAGTCCCATATTATCCGCACTTTGTAATAATTTTTTTGAAGAACTTTCAAATATGTTTCTTTTGTCATAATTTCATCGATAAAAACAAGGTTTGTCAACACCCGATGCCCCATACCATGACACATCCACCTCCATGCTTGACCGTTTTAATTCTATTTTTTGGGTTTAACTCATCGTTTGGCTCCCTTCACACTTTAAGTCGCCCATCATATGTGTGAAAAATCGAGTGGGCAGCGTACATCGATGTCTAGGGACAACAATATCAACAAAATGTATGCCGCTAAAAGTATTGTTATTTCTTTTGATTTATATAAATAATCATTGATGTACGTAAACTTTTCTGATTTGAATTAGGTTTTTTTTGTGTATAAAAAATTTTTTGATATGCTATATTTAATGTTAAATATACATATCTGGATATGGATAGAAAAAAATCACAAAATGTATTCATTTTAAAATTTAATAGAACTAGGTGTATGTTAACTTTATTGGTCCACTGTATGTACTTATGTTACAAGTGGAAAGTTTCATCTTACAATCTATGAATTACATTTTCGGACCACCTTAGACAGACAGTATTAACAAAGTACATACAATGTTTCAATACGGACCATATGGGTCGTAAGTGTCAAGTTACATATTTAAGACAGGTAAAGAATATGTTCATGTAATGTGAACTGGTGGTATTAACTTTCATACGTCTTCGGTATTACATATGTATGTATGTATCTATGAAACCATTAAATTTTGTAAACTGAATTACAAAAAAAAATAATACCTATTTTATTGGTATTATATGTAATAGTTAAGGTTTTTTTGATAAAAATTTACATACTTGTATTACTCCTAATACAGACACTTCAAAAGCCGAAACAACTCGCTATGCTAGATCCAAAATAAGCTTGTTCTCTGGCAACGCTTCAAGTGCATTTGTTTAGCAAGCCTCGTTATTTTTATCATTTATTAATGTGATTTAGTCCTTTAATTTGCAGTTGGGCAATGGTTTCAAGAATATTTCTTGAAGACATTCCCTGTACAGTATCCTTTAACGAAATAATGAGTTAATGCATCATTCTGGTCATTATCGTTGACAGCTAATCTTGAAGTGCAATTTTAAACTTGTTCAAGGCTGCCCAGTATTACCGATCACAATTTATTAGGCTGTGGATCCACCTGCTGCATCTATTACAGCTTGCATCCGTCTAGGCATCGATTCTACCAGTTTTTTTGTAAAATTACATAGGTGATTTTTCGCCCCATATCCTGATAATCTCCTTTTTTAGTTTTTCTTTGGTACGGGGACTGGATTTTTTCAGCTCAGATTTCAGTTCTCCCTATAAGTGTTCTATGGGGTTCATATTAGGTGATTGTGGGGGGTTTTAAGCTGTTTTGGAGCATTATAAAGCAACCATTCTTTAACTATCATCGCTGTATGCTTTGGATCGTTGTCTTGCTGGAACCAAAACACTGACGGAAGCTTTATTTTCTCCATGCTTGAACGTAAATTTGACTTCAGTATATTCAAATAAATTTCCTTGGTCATGTTGCATTCAATAAATCGAATGGTGCCCACTCCAGTAGCTCCCATAGACCCCCACAGCATAACTGAACCACCGCCATGTTTCACTGTCCTAACTAAATTTTCACTTTTTAGTTCCGTGTTTGGCTTTCTCTACACAATTTGTCGTCCATCAGATCCCCAAATGTTAATCTTTGTTTCGTCAGTGAACATTACACTTTCCCAGAAACTTAAAGGCTTATCAATGTGAGCTTTCGCGAATTCAAGCCGTTTTTTCTTATTTACACTCGAGATAAATGGCTTTTTACGTGCTATCCGACCATGCAAATTATTTTTGCGTAGAACACGACGAACTGTTTCAGTTGATATTTGTTTATTTATTATTTTTGACACTTCAACCGGTAATTTAGGAATTCTTATCTTTGGGTTTAATTCCACTTTACGTAAAATATTAAGCTCATCAACCTCAGTCAAATTTTTTTTTCTGCCTCTCACACCGGAATTTCGCAATGTTCCTTCATATCTCCATTTATTTATAATTTTTTGGACTGTGCAATGAGGTCTACCAATAATTTCACCAATTTGTCTGTACGATTCCCTTATTTCCATAGTTGTCTCCTTTCTAGTACCAGCCATGGCGAAAATAATGCACAAAATACAATAAATTGCGTATCTAACGATAATACACGACAAAAACTTTAAAACGTATTTGAATGTCAGCATGATCACATAACTGTAAAAAGATATCCAGAGATGCCACATATAAAATGCAAATGTATACTTAATTTTGTGCCCCAATTTTATCAGTACATTTAGTTTTTTGTTTAAGAATTTGGTTAATTTTAAAGAAAAACGTTATTTTATGTAGAATTATAGTTATTAAGATTTTAATTTACAAATGTGCATCAAAAAAATTCAAATACATCCACTAAATTTTCAATAATTTGTGTATTTCTTTTACGAACTCCTGTGTATACTCATTTTTGTGAGTAACTGTACATATTTAATACTCAATTTAAAAAAGACACACATTTTAAAAAAAAGCAATCTGCACTCAGTCTTCAATACAAAATTTAACATTAAGAGACAAAAAAAAGAAACAAGGGTTTAAAAAAATTCCGAGAAGACTAAAAAAATTATACAGTTTTGCCAGCCTATCCTACAGATGAGAAGCACAAAGAATTTTATTTCTAAAATTGGGCCTACTAGGATCTCCATTGAAAAACTTTACGAGGAAGAATATTCTCGTCCTGTCAAAAAGAGTTAAAACAACATTTGAGTTACAGTTTTTGCAACAGAGAAAGGGTCTGACATGCTTCATTCTATTGAATAAAATTTGGCCTACTCCTATTCTGTGAAAGGTAGATTCAAATTCTCTATTAAAAATATCTTCTAACTCCTTAATATATTTAAAAATCTCTGGGGTGGTTTAATGAATTGCCTCTGCCGAATGAAATAAAAATCAGTTGAAACCTCCTCCTAAATAAGGTAATGGTTGTGTACAAGTGTGTGTCTTAAAAACTTTTAAATAAAGATAACCCCAAAAGTATGCATAAGCACTTGCTTTAAGAAAATCTACTTCTGCATCATCTAATTCTACCGGAAGGTCTAACCTTAGGCTATTAAATCCGTGAAAGCCGTGAATTCTACCGTTTCGCAGTTTCCATTTATGACCATGCTTGCATATCGCAATCCCATGACCTCCTAAGTAAATTACAGAACACCTTTTCCTAATCTGTCCAAAATAATGCTCAAGCTGTCCTAAAAAAGCCGTCTCGTCTGTAGATGAGTGAAGCCTCCGTGTCATTTTATAACGCTACAAGTAACAAAAGAATCAGCTGTTTTCCAAGAATTTTTCACAGCTGAGATCTTCTGATCGAAATCTGCCTTTTTAGGCACAGAGATGTAATTAAAAGAAATGTAGTAGATCAACTTTTTTGTGAAAAAGTATTTGTCACGGAAAACATTAATGAAAACTTTCAAGAATATTTTTGAAACAAAAGTTTATTGGATATTTATTGCTCTTCCACACCACCTCTGAGGTTGCAATGTAGGCGCGCTACCGATCTTTTCTGGGTGTTCGGTCCCCCAGGAGGCCCATTTTCACCCTTTTTATATATACAGTTTTAAATCAATCTACTTATTATAAAAAATATGACTAGACAAAAATAAATATATAAAGTCAGGTGCAATTCATGAATATTAATTACATTAAAAATATAACATATAACGGTATGCATTGTATGTCAAAACAATCAACTAAAAACTATTTAAACAAAAACCAAAATAAATATAAAAAAATCAGGTACAAGCCCATTGTATGTATACATTAACAATACAAGTCAAAACAATCAACTTGTAATTATTTAAACAAAAATTAAAATAAATATAAAAAATCGGGTACAATTCCATTGTAAACATTAACAATACAAGTCATAACAATCGGCTTGTGTTAATTTTAACAAAAACAAAAATTAATATAAAAAATCAGGTACAATTTAGGAACAACAACAATAATATTCAAAACAATCTATAGGGTGATTTTTTAAGAGCTTGATAACTTTTTTAAAAAAAAAAAACGCATAAAATTTGCAAAATCTCATCGGTTCTTTATTTGAAACGTTAGATTGGTTCATGACATTTACTTTTTGAAGATAATTTCATTTAAATGTTGACCGCGGCTGCGTCTTAGGTGGTCCATTTCGGAAAGTCCAATTTTGGGCAACTTTTTCGAGCATTTCGGCCGGAATAGCCCGAATTTCTTCGGAAATGTTGTCTTCCAAAGCTGGAATAGTTGCTGGCTTATTTCTGTAGACTTTAGACTTGACGTAGCCCCACAAAAAATAGTCTAAAGGCGTTAAATCGCATGATCTTGGTGGCCAACTTACGGGTCCATTTCTTGAGATGAATTGTTGACCGAAGTTTTACCTCAAAATGGCCATAGAATCGCGAGCTGTGTGGCATGTAGCGCCATCTTGTTGAAACCACATGTCAACCAAGTTCAGTTCTTCCATTTTTGGCAACAAAAAGTTTGTTAGCATCGAACGATAGCGATCGCCATTCACCGTAACGTTGCGTCCAACAGCATCTTTGAAAAAATACGGTCCAATGATTCCACCAGCGTACAAACCACACCAAAACAGTGCATTTTTCGGGATGCATGGGCAGTTCTTGAACGGCTTCTGGTTGCTCTTCACCCCAAATGCGGCAATTTTGCTTATTTACGTAGCCATTCAACCAGAAATGAGCCTCATCGCTGAACAAAACACGCGCGCGAAACACATTTCGAACCGAACACTGATTTTGGTAATAAAATTCAATGATTTGCAAGCGTTGCTCGTTAGTAAGTCTATTCATGATGAAATGTCCATGCATACTGAGCATCTTTCTCTTTGACACCATGTCTGAAATCCCACGTGATCTGTCAAATACTAATGCATGAAAATCCTAACCTCAAAAAAATCACCCGTTACTATGTATGTAATAAATAACATTTACAAAATATTCTAAATCACCCGTAGAGAAATACTTATCATAAATCCCTATCAAAGGAAGAGTGATGGAAAGAAGGGTACACGAAAACACTTAAAAAACAAAAAAAAAATATTGATAATAAGCATACAAACCTAATCGCTAAAATTCTCATTTCAAAATCACAAATCAAGGTAACAATGGAAATGCGGCCTTCGACAGATAAACTTTTTGACAAATAAAAAATAATTCAGACTGACAGACATATATATGTACATAATAAATTCCGACTCATATAGACAGACAGACGGACGTGATTACTATTTATGTGTAACACACAAGAACTTTACGTTTTTGAAATCACTTTGTTTTACTTTTTTATTAAAAGCGTTTACTAGGAAATACATATGTTCTAATTCTAATGAATAGACATTTAATAATATCAGAATTACAATTTTCACAACAATAGTACGGTTCTACGTTAACCATTTTTTCAAATAATATTTGGGAAAACCGATCCTATGGCAAATAGAATCAAAATGTTGTATATAAATACGAGGGCTGTCCGATAAATAACTGACCTAACCATGATACACGCGACTTTTTCAAAATTTTTTTTTTTTTTCTACATAGTCTCCTTGTAACTCCACACACTTCTCCCAGCGATGCTCCCATCTCTGCAACCCTTCCAAATAGTACTTAGCGTCTTTGTCTGCAAAATACGAGTTCACGAAAGAGATTGCCTCCTCATTTGACGAAAATCTCTGGCCGCCGAGCGCAGTTTTAAGTTGAGGAAACAAAAAAAAAGTCGCTTGGCGCTAGATCTGGTGAATAAGGTGGATGGTCAAGCAGTTCGAACCGCAATTCGTGGATTTTCGCCATGGCGACTGTTGAGGTCTGAGATGGTGCGTTGTCTTGGTGGAACAAGACTTTCTTTTTTTGCAAATGTGGCCGATTTTCGAAACTTCTTCCTTTAGCTTGTCCAATAATGATGCGTAGTATGCTCCTGTTATAGTTTTTTCTTTTTCCAGATAGTCGATAAAAATAATTCCATGGCTGTCCCAAAAAACGCTCGCCATCACTTTCCCAACCGAATACACAGCTTTAGGTTTTTTTGGGGCTGGTTCCCCCTTTTCAATCCACTGTTTAGATTGGATTTTTGTTTCGGGCGTACAATGATGAATCCAAGTTTCGTCTACAGTTATCAATCGGCGCCAAAACTTGGTCTTATTGCCTCTAAACTGAGCCAACAGAGCGCTGGAAATGTTCATGCGCGCACGTTTGTGGGCTAGCGTACGCGGGCGCGGCACCCAACGCGCGGACAGCTTTCTCATGCCCAAATCTTGGTTTAATATGTGACAAACAGTTTCTTTTGACATCTTCATAATCTCAGCTATTTCCCTAACTTTAATCCGGCGGTCGTCTAGTACCAATTGATGAACTTTAGCGATGTTATCGTTAGTGGTTACAGTTTTTGGACGCCCAGGACGTTCATCATCTTCCAAGCTCCTGCGACCACGTTTAAATTCAGCTGCCCAAAATTTTACGGTGGTAAACGATGGTGCAGAGTCACCATACACAGAGTCCAACTCATCTTTGATTTGTGAAGGCGTATTGCCTTTCAAAAATAAAAATTTAATTACAGCTCGATATTCAATTTTTTCCATTTTGGGGAAATCACCGAAATAGACTCACAAAAACGAGTGTCAACAGATAATTGCGCAAGATAAATTTCTGAAATTTTGGCGAGTAGATATTATAATATGCACAATTAGAAGTAGAAACTTTTTTTTCAGATGTGCCGCTAGCTTCACGTTGAGGGCGGTTATTTAGCGGACAGCCCTCGTATCTTCGATTTTTGATAGAAAATCTATGTATAAATTCAAGGGGTGGTTTTACTATAAGGCAATTACTATATTGCTTTTCTGAAGTGAAGAAAAAAGCTTCTTCAGTAATACCACCATCAAATCTTGGCAAGGCCATTAAATAATTATGTTGTTTAAAATATTTATAGTACAAATAATCGCAAAAATACACAAAAGCATTTTTATGTAGAAAGCTGCTTTCATCTACGTTCCCATTTACCTCGATTTGTATATTTTGAAATGAGGTAGAATTGGTAGGTCTTGGTAAACTTTGAAAAGTTTGCCAAGAGGTATTTTGAACCAAAGCGTCGTTGCAGGCGCTTTCGAGGGAGCTATTAGAAAATGGCTCACACTGGTCAACTGGCAAGAGTTCGCAGTTCCATTTATCTACACAACGAATATATCCTATGCTCCAGGCTTGTCTGCAAAGATATGAGAAACGCTGCGGAGTTATTCTCACATCAAATCCCCCCCCTCTGCGTATATGTCCGAACAAATTTTCCAGTCTATCCTGAGTCAGTTTTCTAGTCATTAAATGTGTGAATCCCTTATGTGACCAGAAACGCCACAAACGTCTTAAGCTACTTATATTTAGAAGCCAACCTTTAATAAAACTGAAAGTGTTTGTTATTTCGTGACCGAAAGAATCGTACACTTTTATGGAGTTAAGAAACTCCTCGTCTTCTTTAGGAAATTTTAATTGTTACGCACTTGCCGAAAAGGGTTCTTTAAAATTCCCTAAAAGATGGAGACTTAGAAGTATTAAGATTCCTGGAGCTATAAATGGCGAACATAGCACTTGCAACAGAATGACTAAAAACTTGAGAAGCTAATTGCACGCTCATTTTTTGAAAGGGTTTAGGGGCTATGTGTGCCGAGGTCAATTTATGGGTGCAACTAATGTCGTTTGGGGTACCATTTTCATATATATGAACGATATCCGACCATTCAACTGGACGCCCATCAAAAACGACTTTATTTTTTTTATTTTCTAAGCAGTTTCGTGTACTTTTTAAAAGGTGAGGAGAATCAAAGAAGTAAATGACTTCCGAGTCATTCACTTCGAAATAGGGTCTTTCTTTACATACTCCTAATAACCTAGCAAAATTAACAAAATTTGACCCTTGGTCGCTAACTATTTGGCAGAGACGCAATCCAATACCCTGGAGTTGACCTATGGCTTCGAATATATATTTTTTCAAAATATCTCCTTTGCAAACTTTGGGCACAAAAAAATATGCTAAAGGGTGGGTCCAAGTTTCTCCACCAATACCTTGGACGAAAAGTGTTAAAATACAAGAAGCTACTCGAGCGGTACGATTTTCATCATCGTAATCCTCTAACCCAATAATCGAGTCCCTATTTCTCTCATACTAAGGGTGAATTTTCAGAGACATTTCGTCACAGCATATCGAAACATATCTCTGTGCGTCAGTGAAACCACGGCTTCTCAACTCCAGGGCTTTAATGCTGCTAAAATTGCAGCCAGGGTTACGTGGCCAACCCTGAACAAATTGTTCGAGGGTCACTTGCGATGGCCAATTAAAAATGGGCTGTAAATACCTGAACCCAATAGGTGATAAGAATTTTACAGCCAGAGCAAATGTTTTTAATTCCCTATCATATCTATAACCCTTCGAAGTACGGGGTGCATTTTTTAAACAATTTCTCAAACATATCGCAAGATGTGGAGGAAGTTTGCCGCATAGCTCTGAAATTTGTCTATTTTCTTCCTGCCCTACTATAGACAAATTTTTATTATTTTCTAAAATTTCTATTTTATTCTCTAAAGCTCTCTCCTTATTGCGTAACAATTCTATTTCCTGCGATTTTTGTCTAACTCCTCCCGATACATTCTTTTTCTAGGTGTCCCTTCTGTTAAATATTCTTCTGCTTGCGTTTGCCTACTATTTGCCCAAGTGAGAGTTGAGAGTTACCTAAAGAGGAAGAATATGTATGATCTTATAGGGGTTGAAGGGTTTTACCCAAAGTCTCAACTTCAAACATATTAGTGTTTGAAGTCGAGACAGTTCTAATTGGAGAAAATTGAGCTACCTTATTCTATAATGTCTTGTTCGTGTTGGTCAAATACACTACCTACTTGTCCACTACAACCTATTGCCTTATCTACTCTAACTGCAGGTGATACTACTCTTAAAATTAAATCCGGTGTAGCTGATCTGGAGATAAGCCGTCCCTTCCTCATCTTTATCTTTGGATTTGTTACGTCCAACAGCTTGATCCATTCGTGCCGTTCGTTGAAATTAAACAAAAAATACGTACATTAACTAAACTAGTAAACTAACAATTTAAAAATAAACAGTTGCATCAAAAATATCACAACGACAATACAATATTGGAAACAAAACTATTAATTTAATTTTTGATTTATATGATTTGTGCTTTTGAATGAACTATATGAAAGAAATATATTAATTATTAAAGAGTCGGTTAAACATCTGCATACATTTTTTAATAGTTTGGCGGGGTACTGGTTACGACGTACATATATAATGTATATATGTATGTAGTTGCAATAAAATAGTAGTAGTATTTATACACGTATGTTTGTAAAATAAATATGAATTCATTATAACGTTGAGAACAAATAAATTGGTTGCCTCTATTTCTATTACGTTTATATTTATCATACATACATATATGTATATGTTTGTAAAGCAAGTGGCTTCATATTGTTCAAGTTCAAAAAAATAAAAACACACGGTTTAATATAAACAAATACATGAATTGTTTACTATTTTATTGTCAAATAAGCGTAAGTCAAATACTTAGTTCACTTTGTTAAATACACTTTGACATACACTATAAAGAAATACTTTTAAAGTAATATTTTAACATTTAACAACACGATTTTAAAACTTCAATTTTTTCTAAAATCACGATTTAGGACGACTCTATTCACTTCTTGTTCACTTATTTGCACTAACTTTACATATTTATTTATTTACGATAATATTATGTACATATTTACATACATAATACATACGATAATATTATGTATGTACATAATTATATTATTTGTATACATAAAACTCACCTGGACATTTCCCCTTCTGATGGGAAGGGATACAGCGGCACCCCCAAACTGCAACCAGCAACACACTTTCTGCAAGGCATCCTATACAAAATCAAACAACAAATATTAACAAATTTAATTAATTAATGTTACTATACTTACATACGCTGAATATCTCTTTGAATGATGATTTAATTTTTACTAAAAACAAACTTAAAATAACTATTTAAATTTTCCTTACCTTCTTAAGCTTAAAAAAAATATGCGTTGAAATGATTTCACTCATTACACGGTTGCACGAAATACATTGTTTTTACACAAATAATATATAAATATTTTTTTTTTTTAATTGGAAACGCATAATAATATATTAATACAATAATAATATTTTGGACAAAACTGATTAAATTTACTGTTTAGGAATTTAAATAATCGAAAAATATTTGAATATTTTATAAAAATATTATTAAAGTTATAAATTTTAAAACCTAACGCGGCAACACACTATAGCAAATTTGAGTCATTTGAACGTTTTAGTAGTAGAATATTTAGGGGCAACCCGTACCAAGTGCCTAATTTGTAGTAGATTTTTGCGTATGTGTTAGTGAAAAATGAAGGATTGGTTACTTATAGGCTTATACAATGCTCCGTGTGACAAAAAGTGCCACAAACATTTCAAACTAGAAATGTGTAGTTTCCAACCATTTACGTAATTAAAATTATTGTTTACGTCAGACCCTGCTTCATCTTTTACCCTAATCGACTTCGAGAGGTCGGTAGCTTCACGAAGAAATTGTGTTTGCTTTGGTGTGGCCGAAAAAACTTGCTTACACGGTAAAATTGCATCAAAATTCCGACTGTTAAATAGGTCAAATAATTTATTTATAAACAAAATATCTATATTCCGCAAAAAGTAAGAGATTGGGACGTCAAACGCCTAGTTACAGTTGTCAGACTCAAATTTATTTGACTCCCCCTGTCAACAAGCTTTCATCTTCAAATGATGTAGTTAAACTACTGTTTTGATCCGCATGATCAAAGACACTATTCCCCATTTCCAGTTGAGTAGTTTTTTGCCACAGGTGCGAGGAAATTTAGATCGCTCGTATCGTGACACGGAAGCGCGTTTTCATCCACCAATTGTGGGTAAAAATCATCTGCTCCCATTTCTATCGGAGAATTGGGTGCCAAAATTTGGTTACCTTGAAGACTGGGTGCATGTACATATGGTAAATGAAGTTAGGTACTGCAAACGACATCAACTTTTCCTCCATCTTCATTTCTTTGGAGAAATGGCGCTCACAGGTGTAAAAAAATTTAGGCCTGTTTTGCCCCGCAATAAAAAGGTTAAGCCAAATTTTAAATCTAATTAACAAAACAAATAACTCATAACCTTAAAGCCTTAATTGAAATATTTGATTATTTTTTGCTACATTTTTCAACCAACAAACGCAATTTACAACAACCAACATTTAAAAACACACTTAATTCAACTTATATTAAAACTAATAGATATTAAGTTAATATCGGTATACTGCTTGAGACAATACTATACAGTATACTACTTTACTGTATCTGCCAGAATACCAAAATGAGACTCCTGACTAACAGAGTCACTAAATAAAGATTTTGACAATTAGAGACATGAGACAATGATCTCAAGCAGAATACCGATATACATATGTAAATCGAGTTAAAGACTAAAACAAAAAGATGACTAGTATCTACATCATGCCTTCTATCTAAAAATATTTTATAATATACGAGTACTAGCTTACCCCGCACTCGTTGTCCTGCGTGAAATTATGTATTTTGAAATGAAATGAAAGTTAAATTTATCATTTCATTTTTTCTTTTTCGATGTAACTCAGCTTTATAAATAACATTTTTTGTTTTCTGTTCCGGTGTTCTGAAAAGATGGTTTTAAAACTCGTGAGCAAGCCACGGCCGTGAGAAAAACATAGCTTTTCCAAATTTATGCCTCACACTATGAGACTATCTTTAGGTCCTGTTGATTGACATCTCAAATTCAAGTTTTACTGGAAACGGAATACGTTTGAACTGAAATGGCAAATCGTTAGAACTCAAAGGAATTCGCAGGATCAAGCATTCTGCCCCTTTCTATTCGATAGGTGCGTCATAATCAGTCGGATTCCATTACACAGTTTCGGCGCATGAAGATTGTGAAACAAAATAATGACAGATCCAACTTTGAGACGCAAATGATGCGGTGGTATACCAAGCCTGTCCAAAGAATTTAGAAATACCACTGGATAACTCACGGCGTCGTCTTCATTGTACAGGTTATGATCGATCGATTTGTATGAGCGCAAGTTTCCCGGAATTTGATTTTGAGTCTTCCAGTTTACGTCAACAACATCGGTATTTTTGGCAGCTAACATTGTGCGTGTACTTAAGGAATCGTAGTTACGATAATTTTGCCAACGTCCGATCACATTTGTGATGAGTTCATCTTTCGTGAAATTTTTCCTGCAAAGACGAATGAATTAATATTATTTTGGGAATTTCCAAAAGTGTTTACTTTTCTGTTTACAATTTGTATGCATTTCTATGCTTGTTCTTCTCAACGCAAAACTGTTACGTCACGAAATTGTTGCACAATGTATTTGTTTTTGTAAGAATTGTCAAGAGTTAAACCGAAAAAAACTAACGGTAAACTAGTGTCGTAATCTTATATTCTATCATTCTTGGCGGAGACGATGTAAAATATCTTTGGCAATGTCGATGTTTATATCGAAAAGTATGCGAACTTCATTTTCATTATAGTGATTAACGTGTTCCAGCATTTGTAATTGCTGGCTTACTTCTCCAAAACTTGCACACGTCGAACCATAAAGTTGAACTGCATTACATTACATTAATCAAGAACAACCGAAGGTAGAAACAATCGTCGTTTTTCGGGTGGATTGTGTAAATTCGTCCTAATGCATTAGTTGATAAGACACCTGGATGTCAATCTACTGGTTGGCCTTGCTTTCTGCGTAACTATTTCTTCGACGATGCATTCCATGTACAGTGAGTTCAAAAAGTGTTCACGTATAGTAAAAAATTGTGCATTTCAGCTGCTCATTAAGAAAATAAACATTCAAATGACTTTTTTTTTTACGAAAAGTTAATTATATTTAATTAAAAACTTTTTAACATAAGCAAGCACTTCATTTAATATTCTCTGATGGTCATAGTACATACATATAAAGTAATATAATTCATGTGAACAATATTTGAACTTAGATGTAAAGGTGCGATTGAAACTCAATAACTAATAATTTGCGGGCCGCCTTTGGCGTTTATGCTGCTTTAATACGGTTCGGCATAGAGTTAACTAGATTATCTAAAATTTCCGAAGAGAAGTTGTTCAAAACTCGTTCAACTTGAGTCCAGACTTCATCTATGGCTTTTGCTGTTTCTCTTTGAGCCATTAACTATTTTTGTTACAATCATTCATAAAATTTCGAAGGGGTTCATATCGGGTGACTGAGCTGGCCACTCCATCACCAGAATCCCGTTATTTTCCAAACCAAGATTTTGTAATGCGGGCGGTATGTTTAGGGTCATTATCGTGCATGTATAACAAATCACCGGGTTCACATACAAAAATTTAAAAAATAGGGATAAGTGAATCCTCTAGAATGCCAATATAGTCCGTAGCCCTCATTATTCCGTTAATTCAACGCAGTTGTCCCACCATCCCGCCGCAGAGACAATCTCACACTATAAGTGAACCACTTCCGAATTTAAGTAAGGGCAGCATATTCCTATCCGTGGGACCACATCGCTTGTCTTACCATACCAAATGCGTCCATCTGAATTAATACGATTAATTTTCGTTTCGTGTGACAAAATGACTAGTTCGAACTGCTCGCTTGTTCAGTTTTTGTGTTCTTTTGCAAATTTCAATCTAGCCGCTTTGTTTTTCGCTGACATGTAAGGTTTTTTAATCATTGGTCTTGCACGCAAATTGGAACGTTTCAGCGAATTTCGAATGGTATTGTTGCATACTCTAGTGCCTAAAAATGAGAATAACACTTTGTTAGCCTCCACTGCGTTTTAAGCCTGCCTAACTTTTTGGGTGGTGTGTTAATTTCATCTTGTTTTTTGGAGTTATACTTCTTATACTAGTTCGGAAAAGGTTTCGATAGATTCAGGTTGCGCAACCTTGCTCAATATGAATCTAACGCAACCTTGTCTGCGAAGATGTTCGAGCAGCAAGCGAAGCGGTGACAATCGGCGATCGTGTGTTCGTTTCTCTCGGCACAACTCGGCTTTTCTGCCAACAACAGAATGTTGCCATGCTTGTGCTGTTGTTTTTTTTGTAGAACAATGTTTCAATTTTTGGTTGGTGACATATTCACATGTGTGCGCATATGTATGTTGGTATGCTTGTGCATTATTGAAGTTATATTTATTTTTCTTTCGTTTGTCTTTCATTTCTGCGAATTCTCAAATATTTTATGTGACTTTTGTTTGAAATACTCTGCGTTGGCCTTTGAAAAATTAAGACTATACTTCACAGAATTATTTCTGTGTGTCTTCATTTCCATTTTTGGAAATCGACCCGCGATGACGGGGTATATCGTTTTATCTGACAGCGTGGGGTTTAAGAAGTTCATTTCTAATTTTGTCTTGTGGCATATTAGAAATGATGTTTCTTCGAAAATCGTTCGCTTACAACGGATAAAACGACTTCTGAGTGGTGATTTTAATGAATAAATTCCTTTTGGTTGAAATGCTCTTCGTTCGCCGTTGATAAGTTAAGACTATACTTCTCAGGATCATTCATTCCTTTCATTTCTTCAAAGAAATTATTGACCTTTAGAAATATTTGCATTATTTCGTTGTCATTTCCATATTCGTAGCAATAGAATTTCTATGGCATAAGTAAAGTTATGGCCTCCGATTGTCACCCCTTGTCGCTGTAGCAGCTTCGCCTACAAACATGCGTAAATATGTATGATCGTGAATACATATCAACGCAGATTTTTGCGAGAAGCACCAGAAAGTTGTGCAATTTATGATTTTTAGCTTTTGCCATCGTCGCGAAAAGACGACTTGTTGGCAAAGGCATGCTCGGGGAGATATTACGGCCTCTGTTTTTATGAATGAAGCGAGATCGCTTGTGGAATTTGCGCCTGCGTTCATGAATGAAATCGTTTTTTTTGTAAAATGTACTAGACTTGTTCTTCGCCAATTTGGCTGCCACATTGACTTGTGAAGATCAATTTTTTGTTGGTGACATATTCATATGTGTACGCATATGTATTAGAGTGTGCCATTCTGAGACAACCTTTTATCAACTGAAAAACAGGCTCAAAACTTTTGAAAATGTGTAAAAAAAAAGTCACTGAAAAGATGAGCTTTTAATATTAATATTAAGAGGTGCCTATTTCAAATTTTCTGTTTTCCATATAAATTACATGGAAAAAAAATCATTTTTTTTTTGTGGTGGTTATTGTGTGGAGGTTTTATATGTGCCACGATAGCTGCCAGTAGGGATGGTAAACTCGATTCCGATTCTACTCGAAAATCGAGTTTTGTCGTAAAATAATGTAATATCAATTGTTAAGTAAGTATGTGAAAAAAGTGTGTGTACTTTGAAATTGGACTGCGCAGTCCAAGATAATACGCAAAAATAAATACATACATATGTACTTATGTATTTTATGCGTTTAAGGCGGCATGCACAATCCAATATAATATCTGAAAACAAATGTTTGTTTTATATTTTAAATGATCAAATAATATTTGTCTTTTCTTTCAGATGTTATTATTATTTTTATGTAATTATTCCTTCTTTTCAGATTTTATCACTATTTTTATTTAATTAATCTTTTCTTTCAGATGTTATTATCATATATTACAAATTCAATGTACAAATTCAATGTAATTATGATTTATTTTCAGGTATTTGTCTTTTACAATCTTTTTTCACTCTTTTATTTTCAGCTATTAATAATTATTTTCTTTAATTAATCTTTTTTCAGATAAAATTCTGTTTTTAAATTAAATATGTTTTTATTTATGAAATGTTAGAAATATATTAACTATAATTTTATGTACAGTGACTCACAATGAAAGTCGGGCAGGCGCAAAACAAAATTTCTACTTATAATAAAACTGTAATAAAAAGAGATATTCAACTCAATCTTTTTTTATTTTATTAAATATAGGAGGATGGAGACATGTGTAGAAGTTCACGCAAGTGAGGAAAGTTCTCTGATCGCCATTCACTTGGGAGTGGCCAGAAACGATTCTTTTACATATGACTCAAGCAGCTCACGACTTCCGGTCTTTGACCAAGTATCCTCTGGGTAGCCTAAGAACATCCGTTTGAAGGCGAGCTAAAGTGAGAAGGCGAAATATCCCCTACTTAGGGTTGTGCGCTGGGTTTGGGACCCGCCACGTAAAAAAACACCCCCAATGAAAATGCAAACACAGCCTCGGATGAGAGACCCCCCTTTTGATGACGACCATGGCAAACGAAATAAGGACTATGATTTGAGGGCATGCACCTGGAATGTCCGGTCCCTTAATTGGGAAGGTGCCGCTGCCCAGCTGGTAGATGTCCTCGTAAAGATAAAGGCTGACATCACCGCCGTCCAAGAAATGCGAAGGACAGAGATGAGTAGGTCCTTGTGACATTTACTACAGTGGCCATATAAAGGAGCACAAGTTTGGTGTTGGATTCGTGGTGGGAGAGAGACTCCGTCGCCGAGTACTATCATTCACTCCGGAGAATGAACGTCTAGCCACAATCCGCATCAAAGCGAGGTTCTTCAACATATCGCTGATTTGTGCCCACGCCCCGACGGAAGAGAAGGACGATGTGACCAAAGATGCTTTTTATGAGTGCTTGGAGCGCACTTATGAGAGATGCCCCCGCCACGATGTCAAAATCGTGCTTGGCGACTTCAACGCCAGGGTGGGCAAAGAAGGTATCTTTGGCACTACGGTCGGTAAATTCAGCCTCCACGAGGAAACATCCCCAAATGGGTTGAGGCTGATCGACTTCGCCGAGGCCCCTAATATGGTTATCTGTAGTACTAGATTCCAGCATAAGAAGATACATCAAGCTACCTGGCTGTCTCCGGATCGAAAAACCACCAACCAGATCGATCATGTTGTGATAGACGGAAGACACGTCTCCAGTGTTTTAGATGTGCGTGCGCTCCGAGGTCCTAACATCGACTCGGACCACTATCTTGTTGCAGCCAAGATTCGCACCCGCCTCTGTGCAGCAAAAAACGCACGCAAACAAACACAAGGAAGGTTCGACGTCGAGAAGCTGCAATCACAACAGACAGCCGAACGATTTTCTACTCGGCTTGCACTCCTGCTCTCTGAGAGCACTCATCAACAACTCGGTATAAGGGAACTGTGGGACGGCATTTCAAACTCCTTACGTACCGCTGCAACCGAAACCATTGGTTTTCGGAAAGTGCAAAAGAACAGCTGGTACGACGAGGAGTGCCGTGTCGCAGCGGAGAGAAAGCAGGCTGCCTACCTCGCAACGTTACGATCGACCACAACACGTGCGGGATGGGATAGATACCGAGAGTTGAAGAGGGAAGCGAGACGCATTTGCAGACAGAAGAAGAAAGAGGCCGAAATGCGTGAGTACGAACAGCTTGATAAGCTGGCCGACAGGGGTAATGCTCGAAAATTCTACGAAAAAATGCGGCGACTTACAGAAGGTTTCAAGACCGGAGCATACTCCTGTAGAACCCCCAAAGGTGATCTAGCCACCGATGCCCAGAGCATACTTAGATTATGGAGGGAACACTTCTCCAGCCTGCTGAATGGCAGTGAACACATAGCACCAGGAGAAGGCGAACCCGATTCCCCAATCGATGACGATGGAGCAGACGTTCCATTGCCCGGCCATGACGAAGTTCGAATAGCAGTTGCCCGCCTGAAGAACAACAAAGCGGCAGGGGCCGACGGATTGCCGGCCGAGCTATTCAAACACGGCGGCGAAGAACTGATAAGGAGCATGCATCAGCTTCTTTGCAAAATATCGATTGGAATTTAAGTGTGCTATGCCCAATCCATAAAAAAGGAGACTAGCCACCTACCGTGGGATTAGCCTCCTCAACATCGCATATAAGGTTCTGTCGAGCGTATTGTGTGAGAGATTAAAGCCCACCGTCAACAAACTGATTGGACCTTATCAGTGTGGCTTCAGACCTGGTAAATCAACAACCGACCAGATATTCATCATGCGCCAAATCTTGGAAAAGACCCGTGAAAGGAGAATCGACACTCACCACCTATTCGTCGATTTCAAAGCTGCTTTCGACAGCACGAAAAGGAGCTGCCTTTATGCCGCGATGTCTGAATTTGGTATCCCCGCAAAACTAATACGGCTGTGTAAACTGACGTTGAGCAACACGAAAAGCTCCGTCAGGATCGGGAAGGACCTCTCCAAGCCGTTCGATACCAAACGAGGTTTCAGACAAGGCGACTCCCTATCGTGCGACTTTTTCAATCTGCTGCTGGAGAAAATTATTAGAGCTGCAGAACTGAATCGAGCAGGTACAATCTTTTATAAGAGTGTACAGCTGCTGGCGTATGCCGATGATATTGATATCATCGGTCTCAACACCCGCGCCGTTAGTTCTGCTTTCTCCAGACTGAACAAGGAAGCAACGCAAATGGGTCTGGCAGTGAACGAGGGCAAGACGAAATATTTCCTGTCATCAAACAAACAGTCGTCGCACTCGCGACTTGGCACTCACGTCACTGTTGACAGTCATAACTTTGAAGTTGTAGATAATTTCGTCTACTTAGGAACCAGCATTAACACCACCAACAATGTCAGCCTGGAAATCCAACGCAGGATTACTCTTGCCAACAGGTGCTACTTCGGACTGAGTAGGCAATTGAAAAGTAAAGTCCTCTCTCTACGAACAAAAACCAAACTCTATAAGTCGCTCATAATTCCCGTCCTGCTATATGGTGCAGAGGCTTGGACGATGACAACAACCGATGAGTCGACGTTGCGAGTTTTCGAGAGAAAAGTTCTGCGGAAGATTTATGGTCCTTTGCGCGTTGGCCACGGTGAATACCGCATCCGATGGAACGATGAGCTGTACGAGATATACGACGACATCGACATAGTTCAGCGAATTAAAAGACAGCGGCTACGCTGGCTAGGTCATGTTGTCCGGATGGATGAAAACACTCCAGCTCTGAAAGTATTCGACGCAGTACCCGCCGCGGGAAGCAGAGGAAGAGGAAGACCTCCACTCCGGTGGAAGGACCAAGTGGAGAAGGACCTGGCCTCGCTTGGAATGTCCAATTGGCGCCACGTAGCGAAGAGAAGAAACGATTGGCGCGCTGTTGTTGACTCGGCTATAATCGCGTAAGCGGTGTCTGCGCCAGTAAAGAAGAAGAAGAAGAAATAAAGTCTTACTGTTAAAAAACGACAAAATTATATATTCAAAGTAACATAAAACTTAACGCATGTAACAAAAACTGTACTAAGGCCACTTTTTCGCCTCACATTGAAACTCGGGCAAACTGTATTTCTAGAAAATGTGACGGTAAATGTTCCGTTATATCGACTCGAAATTTCACTATAAGCCTGAAGATTTGTCATTTGATTATCGTAAGCCATTCAGTGAAGTTTAAGTGAGTATTTTTTTTAAATTTCGCGAAAAATTAAACAGTCTACTTTGGTTGAGCGCAATTTAGTCATATATCATCATTTACAAAGATAAACGGAGCGTGAAATAGCAAATTTTGTGAAGAAAAGCAAGTCCACAGTTCACGATATTATTACTAGATATAACCGAAATGGATTGGTTTCAAATAAGCAGCGCGAGAACAAACCTAAGAAATTATCAACCAGAGATGAGAACTTTATTTTAAGAGAAATAAAACAAAGGCCTTTTACTTCTGCACCCAAACTAGCTGCAATGATCGAAGAATCTTCTGGTACTAAGGTTAACCCAGAAACTATAAGAAGATTATTACGAAAAAATGAGTTACATGGTCGAGTAGCAAGAAAAAAGCCCCTAATTAGCAAAAAAAATTAACATGATCGACTTGAATTCGCTCGAAAATTTATGGATAAAGATTTCTCATATTGGAAAACGGTAAATATTGACAATAAGAACGTTTCTATAATTCTAAGGTCGATTTTTAGGTATTATTTACAGACGAGAGTAAGTTTAATTTATTCGGATGTGATGGAAAAGGTAAAGTGTGGCGTGAAGTAAATCAAGAACTTGATGCCAAAAATTTAAGGAAAACAGTGAAGCACGGTGGTGGCTCAGTAATGGTCTGGGGGTGTATGGCAGCTTCAGGAGTTGGAAATTTACATTTTATAGATGGCATAATGAACAAATATGTATATTTGGCGATTTTGAAGACTAATTTGAAAGAAAGCGTGCAAAAACTTGGTATTGAAAGCAACTTTCAGTTTTATCAGGACAACGACCTAAAACATTCGGCGCTTGATGTAAGAAGTTGGTTGTTATATAACTGCCCAAAAGTAATCAAAACTCCAGCACAAAGCCCGGACCTCAATGTAATTGAACATTTGTGGGACGAATTAGGACGCAGGATGCAAAACAGGATGTGCACATCGAAGGAGCAGTTGAAGAATGCTTTACAAGAGGAGTGGAACAAGCTTAGTCCGGATGTGTGCAAAAATCTGGTTGAATCAATGCTGAGAAGACTGTAAGCAGTAGAAAATCAAAAGGGTGGAGCCACAAAACACTAAAAATTATTTTTTTGTATGTAAACTTTTAAATACTTATGTCTTTTACGTCTTGCCCGACTTTCAATGTGAGGCCAAAATATGGCCTTAGCACAGTTTTTGTTAAATGCGTTAAGTTTTATGTTACTTTGAATATATAACTTTGTTGTTTTTTAACAGTAAGACTTTTTTTTTTATAAAATAAAAAAAGATCGAGTTGAATATCTCTTTTCATTACAGTTTTATTATAAGTAGAAATTTTGTTTTGCGCTTGCCCGACTTTCAATGTGAGCCGCTGTAAATATTTATTAAATTAATAATTTAAAAATTAAAAAGTTTTCTTTGAAATTTTAATAAATTTTTAAAGTAAGAATTAAAAAATGCAACCCTGTATCAGATGTTTAAAATGCAACCCTGAATCAGCCTTCGATTGGGGATATTAGAGCAGGACAGATATACTTTTTTATATGACACTGCTGAATGAGCGCAACAAAGATGTATGATCACATGTATACGTACGTGAGTAGGTAAAATATCTGCCCGGCTTAAGAAACATTCTATATGTTTGCCACCACGTTTACCACCATGTTACCCGCTGATTATCTGGTGTTTTACCCGCTCATGGTTGGCAGGGATATGTATGTATGATTGTTTCGCATGTGTAGGTCTAAAAAAAAACTTATTGAAAGTGTAGCGAAAATGCTAAATAAAACTTTAGTATATTATTTTTATACATAATGAGTTATTTGATCACAAATTTCTCAGTTTATTGTTTTCTTATCGAGGTGTACGGATAATTTTCTGGCGAGTGTATGTAGCAAATTGCCTCCACATATTGCTGCATGTGTGAAGAATAGTTTGAATAATAATAACCGTAATCTTCACAGTAATAGATACGATAGGGAATTAAAAACCATAGCTCTGGGGGTTCATTTCTTGTCACCTCTAGCATACAGATATTTACAGCCCTATTTTAATTGGCCATCACCAAGAACTTTGTCCAAATTTATTCAAAGTTGGCCACGAAGTCCTGGTTGCACGTATAGCAGCATAAAAACTCTGGAACTTCGAAGCCGTGGCTTTACTAGTGACCAGAAATACGTGTCAATTTGCTGCGATGAAATGTCTTTGAAGACCCATTTGCAGTATGATAGGTATAGGGATTTAATTGTAGGTCTGGAGGATTATGGTGATGAAAATCGTACCTCCAGAATTGCTTCAAGTGTTTTAACACTTATGGTTCAAGGCATAGGTGGGGAGCCTTGGTCTCAACCACTTGCTTATTTTTTTGTGCATAAATCATGCAAAGGAGATGTTTTAAAAAAGTACGTATTCGAAGTTGTGACACAACTTCAGGCTATAGGTCTTCACCCCTGCCATTTTGTGTGTGACCAAGGGTCAAATTTTTTGCATTTTGCGCGGGTTGTAGGAGTGACAGAAGATAGGCCATTTTTACAGTGAATGGAGAAGAAATCGTATTTTTTTACGATGCTCCACATCCTATAAAAAGTGCGCGAAATTGTTTGCAAAATAGCAAGAACGTAGTTAGCTTCAATGGACGTCTTGTGAAATGGAGTGATATAATTCACTTCCATGAGCAAGATGCTCAACAAAGTATTAGGTGTGCAAGTTAATACCACCAGTTCATATTACATGAACATATCTTATATTTGTCATTCATATGTAACATGACACTTACGACCCATATGGTACGTCATAAGTGGATTGGATATTTAGTTTAGAACAAAATATGTAACCCATATGGTACTTTGATAATACCGTCCGCCTTAGGTGGTCCAAAAATGTAACTCATAGATTGTAAGACGAATCTTTCCACTTGTAACATATGTCCTACACATGTCCTATCTCAAGTGGATTGTAGATATACTTCCTAGAATGTAAGATTAATATTTGTATCTAGTCTTAAGAAAAATATTGTATATAAGAAAACATAATAAAGAAAACGGCAGTCGACCAGTTGCCCGTAGTTGCCCAACACAAAACAACTTATTAATTTGCACCTAAGATAACTTCGGCTCATCTTAGGCCATCACCTTTTGAAAAAAGGAGTGTGCATTTAGCTACACAGGTTTTCAGTAACAACTTCAGGGGTAAGGAATTGAATATTTCTAAGTCTCCAACTTTCCTTAATACCGCCGAATTTGTTCTTTTGAGAACGTGAGAACTACTCCGTACATGTTCTCATGTCTTTTCCAAAAATCTTGGGGCCTTAAGACTGCTAACTATGTGACTAAGGGAAATTGCGAACCTTTGCCTAAGGAAGAATGGGAAGCTTTGAGTTCTAGCGCCCTTCAAAGCGTTTACAACGACGTTTCGATTAAGGATATTTCTTGGCAAACCTTTCAAAGTTTACCAAGACCACCCTTAGAACCACTTCAAAATATTGAAATCGCGGAAATTGAATTAAGTGAAAGTTTTTTCCTGACACGAAATTCATTTGTTTATTTTTGCGGCTATAGTATGTATTCAAAGTTTTTAAAACTTCATAGTTTTTTCTTTTTTCTATGGAAAAAGGGTATAAGGATTGCAGTCTGGTCAAACCACCTGCAGACTTTATAAACTTCCTCGAAAAATTAGAGGAAATATTTTGCGAGAATTTTGATTCTTGCTGTCATATCCGTGGGTTTTCAAAATGTTTATTTGAAAAAATGGGACACATAGAGCCGTTTTATTGCTGTGCTAATTCTCAACCAGACGTTCTTAAATGCCTTTTTATTAGGATAAGAACGTATTTTTTAAATACAAATTTTTAGTAAACAGACAAGCACAACTGCATTCAAGCATGTGAAATTTTTATGTGTTGCACACATGTAAAATTTGTCTGAAGACCTTTGTCCGGGTGTTTGTCTGAATAAAACCTTCATTGGTTGTCCGAGTTCTAAAATATTAACATAATTTAATTTTGACATTTTGAAGTGCTTAATTAAATATTACGATAGGAATGCACACTCGTATATTGTTGCTATTAGGCACATGCCGAATTTTTTATTCATAGGACACCACCACGTACATACATACATACATATCATTTGAAATTTTTCGGGCTTTTGTTAGTTAGATCTCTACTGTTGGCATACATATTAAATACAATATTATTATATGGTATGTATTTTTATACATACAAACATGTAGATATTTATTATACATATATATAAAAATCACGTGTCACGTTGTTTGTTTGCGATGGACTCCTAAACTACTGAACCGATTTTAATGAAATTTTTAACACTGTGTGCAGTTTGGTCCAACTTGAAAGACAGGATAGTTATAACTCTCCTTATAGTCGCATTATTTATTTATTGCAAATTATTTGTTTATTATTAGCAGAGAACGTATATTTACAGAGAAGGTTCACGATTACGATAATTTAGGGATATTTCAATTTTGGGACATTTACTGTTTTGGATAAGCGTGTTTCACCACTTAACATCAGGGGAACGACAATAACAGAACTGAGCATTTTCAGTGTTAAATGAGAACAATAATGATAATTCCAATGTTAAGGAATGTACGCTTACAGATTCCCTTTTTTACTATGCGCAAACGATGCTGCATATAATTTATATATGTACATACATACATACATATGTATGTATATTTTCTATATATTTTATATCAAAGCACACAAGCATGTATGTACGTACAAATTGAACTATTTCATGATGAATTCCTTAAAATCTTTGGAAATATGTATATAATAAAGTCATACATGCATTATTACCTATGTATGTATGTAAATCTTTAATTAATGTAGATATATACATACATACATATTTATTTACAGGTCAGGTCTTTAAAAGTTTTGATAATATGTTAAAAGACCAAGCGGTCGCACATATTCACGTATGTAATTATGTGTGTATGTAAACAAAAAGAAACATACGCATAATGTTTGTAAATTTGTCTACCCACAACTTTGTATGTATGTAAATGTGTACAATTATTGCTTCATGCGAAATCTTCGTTTCACGGGCAACCAATGGCTGAAGCTTAAGTTTTTTCAAAGAGTCAATGTGTCGAAACTCAAAGAGTCACGCCCGGAACACATAGAGCGGGGCAGACTGCAAGCGACATCTGTCAAATATTAAAATACATACGTTCTTATGGACACAGTTATGTAGTTGTGCAGCTGTCTAAATAACTGTGTCCTTAAGAATGTGTGTATTTCAATATCAGACTCAGATGGCGCTTGCAGTCTGTCGAGTTCTATGTGTTCAGCACATCAATCTGTCGAAGCACTAAAAAGACGAGACGCGAAAGAAACTAACAAACGATCGCCGATTGTTACCGCCTACCTTGCCGCTGTAACAGCTTTGCCATCCAACGTGCGTAAATATGTATGCAAGTTAATACCACCAGTTCATATTACATGAACATATTGTATTTCTGTTATAAATATGTAACCGATATGGTACTTTCCTAATACTGTCCGCGTTAGGTGGTCCAAAAATGTACATAACTCATAGATTGTAAAATGAATCTTTCCACTTGTAACATATGTCCTATCTCAAGTGGATTGTAGATATACTTCCTAGAATGTAAGATTAATATTTGCATCTAGTCTTAAGCAAAATATTGTATATAAGAAAACATAATAAAGAAAACGGGGCAGTCGACCACAGGCAGTTGCCCGTAGTTGCCCAAAAACAAACGACATAATTAATTGGCGATCCTGCCAGGAGTATCGCAAAATCGCAAGGTCCTGTTGGACCATAATGTGAAAATAAGATTCGGCGGTAACCATTTAAGGGGACAAAAAATCCCCGTGTTACCGTTTGAAAATCAACAAGTATCAGTGAAAACTGAGAAAAGGAAAAAGAAAAACGCAAACGCAAACAAGTATCGCGAACTCGCGAGAAAATAAATACAACAGCAATTAGAAACGCGCTAAGCAATTAACGGCAAAGTAAAAAAGATTGAAAAAATGCTAAGTCCAAAAAGAGGCACATAAGCAAAAAAAAAATCTCAGCGCCACTTAGAAAAATATTGGAAAAATTTCGAGTGTGTGTTTGTGCCACCAATTGCCAATCGAACGCGCCACGTCCATACGGATTACGAGCGAAAAACAAGCTAACGTACACGTTACAACAATTGAAAAAATAAATAAAATTGAGAAACAAAAAACTACAACAAGTTTCACAAACAAAGTGATTTTAAAATGTGAATTGAAAAACCAAAAACTGAAAGTGAAAATTTTTTAAAATTTCAAACAAATAGAAGAAAGCGCGTGGATCTATAAACTATCCACTTAAAAACAAATAAATAAAAAAAATTCTGTAAATCAAAAATTTCACCAACAAACTGATTTCATTTAAACCTCGCACATGGCCGCCAACGACGACCATTGCACAACCAACCGCCAAAATTCGACTTAAAAAGCAACAGCAGCAGCAAAGTCAACAATAGCCGCAACAGTAGTAACAGCAGCAACAGCAGCAGTAGCAACAGTAACAACAGCAGCAGTAGAAGCAGCAACATAAAATTAGTTGTAAGTAAGGCTTATACATATGTATTTATTAATTAAATTAAGTATACAAATTGTTTATTGTGAGTATTAATTTGCTTCATGAAACTCACAAATACATATAGTATATAAAAAAGGGCAAACCCGAAAAATAACGATTATAAAAAAGAGGCGATAGGAATTAAGAATTTTTAGAGATCAAGATAATTTTATAATTTTTCAAAATGGCAGTGAATAATTTTACTGTAGACGATATAGCTAGATTAATAGCTACACAAACCGCAAACTTAAGAACTGAGATAGCTCAGTTGAGTAATAGAATTAAAATTCTAACAGATGCGTCACACGTAACTGAGTATGAAACCCAAGGAATTAATGATTCCATAACATGTGACGAAGATTTAGACTATCCTCCGAAATAAGATTGTAGGTAATGCCAATGATATGTTAACTAATCATGGCACAGTTTTGAATTTAGAAGCAATATTTGCAAGATTAGATTTTGCTTACGCCGACAGACGACCAATTCACGTAATTGATCAAGAAATGAGCGTTATGAGACAAGGATCGACATCCTTAATTGATTACTATAATGAACTATAATGACGCACGGCACCAATTCAGATATTACAAAACAATTAAATATCAAGAATCGAGAAACCGCGTTAAGAACTTTTATAACTGGTTTAAATTACAAGAACTTCATTCAAATCAAATACGATCGCAATTTGCTTTGCAATTTACTAAAAACTTACTTCCAATCACCCAGAACCTATGAAAATGGATCAATCAATCCAATTAATAAATAAACCCAGTCATGTGCAAAGAAACCAACCACATGTTAGGAGTAGCAGGTATAATTGGCAGTCCAATTATCAGCCAACAAATATACCAAAAAAGTCAATGGAAAGTGCACAAATAAGCACATAACCTCAACCAAAAATTCAACGAATTAATAATATTGGTGAGAACCATTTTTTAAGGGTAAACTCCGATTTGCCGTATGTTATTAAAACCGATACAAAAACTGGGCAAATCTTTAGAATTCTCATAGATACGGGGGCAACCAGCTCATATATACGGGCCGGAATTTATAATAATAAAAACATTTTAGTAATTAAGAAGAAGGTTAGAACCATTCATGGTTCGACCATAATAAAACATTTTCATAATATCAATCTGTTTGGTATACAGGAACGTTTTTATGAAATTAACAATTTAGAGAGCGATCTTTTAATTGGAATTAATTTCCTAAATAAAATCGGAGCGACAATTGATATTCCGAATAGAAAATTGATTTATGGGAATAATAAAACAGAGAAAATAAATTTTCTCAATGATTTAATTATACTAAACTCCTTGGGACAAAAAAGTCCTGAGGCACCCGTCAATGATAATATTAGCAAAAATGATACTAAGGATAGAAAAATTAATGAAGCAAATGCTCACAATACTTTAAAAATAAATAATGTTGGAATTTCTAACGAAGTTGCTGACGCATTATCAAGACAAGTATTAAATTATTTAACTAGTTCATGTGAGTCGAGTGAGTCAAGTGATTCAGTAATAGAAACCCAATATTCCGCAGAAAGTTGCGATGAATACCAAATTTATGAAACAAAAAAACCTTTGAATCATTTTAAGCAACAGATAGTAATCGATAATGGAGCAAGAATTACTGTCTCAGAGACTATTTCTTCTTTTAATAATAAACGTTTTTTAATTGAATATGACAGACCAGAAAATATAATTGGTATTTTAAAAGAATATATGAATCCAAAAGTAGTTACAGGAATATTTTGCACACCTGAAGTGCTATATGCAATAAAAAACATTTTGAAGGAGACATTTCCCACGATAAAATTTCTATATACTAAACTATTTCCTAATGACATATGCAATAAAAAAGATCAAGGATCGATAATCGAGCAAACACATAATAGAGCGCATAGGGAAATTATAGGGAAATTTTGGCACAAATTAGGTAGCAATATTATTGGCCTTTAAAGATAAAACAATTTAAACAGTATGCAAAAAATTGTTGCATATGTAATGGTAATAAATATGGGGAAGCACCAATACCAAAAAAAAAGAGGGAGAACAACTCCATATAGACATTTTTTCGCACAAAAGCTTAAATTTCTTACATGAATAGATTCATATTCCAAATTTCTAATCGTAAAACATATAGAAGAAAAATCAAATTTAGAAAAAAAGTTTTGGAACTGTTACAAACATTTCCAAATGTTAAAGGTATAGTTATTGATAATGAACCAGGCTTAAGTACGATACAGTTCAAGTCTTTAATGGAAAGGATTAATGTGCAAATTTATTATTGTACACCACGCCACAGCACAAGTAATGGCCAAATAGAAAGAGTTCATTCAACACTGATTGAAATCTCCAGATGTTTAAAGCAAGAACACAACTTAATTAGTAATTTTGAATCAATTATGAGAGCAGTTCAACAGTATAATAAAACAATTCATTCTGTAACAGGTAAACAACCTTGCAACATTTTATTTAACCCTAGAACCATAATATGCGTAAATTTTACGCATATACAGTGACTCAAATTGTCTTTGCACGCGTGCATTGCCAATGATGGCACCCTCCAATCGCATAGTGAACATTTTAAAAATGATACATATGATACATCAAATTAAAGGAAAAATCTTCTATTTTATTTTTAGAAACTTAAAAATAGTAATAAATTTATTCACTGCGTAAAATTTAGAGAAATAGCTCGCAACATATAAAATTTGTTCCACATAACTAACCTTCTACAAGTAACGATACTTCTGATCGTTGTGGAATTCCACTGGAATAAACACTGAATATTATTTTCAGCATATTAGTAGTTACCGGTAAGTCTGTGAGTAAGCCACACAACAATATGACACCCCCACGTGCTCATTCTTGTATCGAAATTCTGAAGCTAATTATTCAGTTATGGGAAGAAAGAAAAACCATTAAAGATATTTCGGAGATTGTGAAAAGAATTAATTCAACTGTCTTCGATATTATAAAAAAGTTTGAGAAGGAAAATAGGATCAATAATATTAGTAGAGCTGGTCAAGGAAAGAAGCTAACACAAGCCGAAGAAAAGTTTACACTGAAAATTGTTGAAAAAAATCCATTTTCCTCGGCGGAAAATGTAAGAAACATATTGGAAAATGAAAAAGGGAAGAAGGTTTCAGCTGAAACAATTCGCCGCACACTTAGAAGCTTCGATTTACATGGTACAGCAGTTGTAAAAAAGCCGTACATACACAAAAAAAATAGAATGAATAGGCTAGAATTTGCGAAATTGCATTTAAAAAGGCTTGATGAGTTTTGACAAAGGGCAAATGGCATAATTTTGATTTAGTAATCATAAAACCGTATTATTACTTCTTTTTCAAGGTTCTTTTCACACACGAAAGCAAGTTTAACTTGCAGGGATCTGATGGCTGAAGTTTTGTATGGCGGCGTCCCAACGAAGCTTACTTGCCAAAACATACTAGGGCAACACTTAAGCACGGTGGTGGGCCAGTAATGGTTTTAGGATGCACATCGGCTAAAGGAAGGGGCAACCTGCATTTTGTGCAAGGTATTATGTATGGTTTCCAATATGTCGACATTTTAAAGGAAATTTTAAAGCAGTCATGTGTCACATTGGGAATTAAAGACAATTTTTCAATTTACCAAGACAACGATCCGAAGCACAAATCGGAGATTGCTCGTAATTGCCCTCATGTACTGGAGACACCTGCGCAATCCCCAGATCTGAACGTTATGGAGCACGTATGACTAGAAGTCAGTCGAAAAGCGTACTAAAGACTGTATTCCAATGTTCCTGGGCTCAAAAGGTCTATTTTGGAGGCTTGGAACACAATACCACCAGAATTTTGTCAAAAACTTGTCGCCTCTATACCAAGGCGACTAGAAGCAGTTTTATCTGCAAAAGGATATGCTACGAAATGTAAGTAATCATTAGCTTTTTAAAAATCCGGTTAGTTGTGTGGAACAAATTTTACATGTTGCGAGCTATTTCTCTAAATTTTACGCAGTGAATAAATTTATTACTATTTTTAAGTTTCTTAAAATAAAATAGAAGATTTTTCCTTTAATTTGATGTATCATATGTATCATTTTTAATATGTTCACTATATGATTGGAGGGTTCCATCATTGGCAATGCGCGCGTCCGGTTAGACGTGTGAGTCACTGTACAATTTTCAAATTGTGTTTGCACAAGTGTGCCATGACGTAACGGTACCCAGCGCCGGCAGTGCTTGTAGCAATTAGTTTTATATATGCAGGAATGAGAAAACCCAGCAAATGTGGTCATTTGAAGGTTTGAGAGCACGTGCAGCACAAGTCTATGCGTAAAATTTACGCACTGTTGGTAAAAAGCGAAAAAATCGAATACGTAAAATTTACGCATTGTTGGTAATAAGTGGAATAATTATTCGTAATAAAAGTATACAAACTGTTGTGCAAATTTTATGTAGGCTTGTTTTCACTGACGAAATGGCAGCTGGAAAACCGTGTTTTTCAAAACAAAAATTTGATGATGACGATATAGAGGTTATTCTGCATGATAAAGATTTTAGTGATATCAGTGGAGATGGAGAAGAGGAAAATGAAGATTTCGATAGCGATGATAGTTTGGCCGATATGAGCTATTTTCCTGATCCAATTGATGAAGCAGAGCTAGAAAAAGAACTAGAAGTTGCCTGGTCTGAAAAAAGAAAAACAGCAACAGCATTGGAGGGGAATAAGCAGACAAAAATAAAACGTAAAACTTTAACATTGCCAAATTTGGAACAAGAGTTGGATAACCAACTTGCGGAAATTGGGGAAAATAGTCAAATTTTGGGCAAAAACGGTCACATTTGGAATAATTTTCCAATAAAACGTGAATACGGTAAATGCGCAGCACAAACGTTGTATACATACACATTCGGCCAGGTAATAAAATAATAATGAGAGAAGTACACTTTCGTACATCTTCACTAAATATTTACAGGACCATCGGGTAACGCCAAAGAAGCCATGGAACCAAGCGATGCATTTAAACTGTTTATTAGTGACGAGATATTGAATATTGTTTTATACCATACAAATGCCAAAATTTCTCAACTAAGAAATAAATATCAATCAAGAAATGCCACGGTTTCAAATACAAGTCTTATGGAATTGAAAGCCTTGTTGGGTTTGCTGTATTTGTCTGCTGTTTTGAAGAGCAACCATCTATCAACTGATATCTTGTTTGACACTTCTTATTCGGGCGATCGATATAGAGCGACAATGAGTAGACATAGATTCGAGTTTCTTCTAAACTCACTTCGTTTCGACGATATGACTACAAGAGAAGAGCGGAAGAAAAAGTCTTCATTTGCGCCAATTTTCTGAAATTTGGGATATTTTTGTTGATAGTTGTACAAAGAATTTTAAGCCTGGTTCCTATGTAACCATTGATGAGCAACTAGTTGGATTTAGAGGCAAATGTCCATTTAGGATGTATATTCCGAACAATCCAAATAAATTCGGATTAAAAATTGTAATGGTCTGCGATGTCGCTACAAAATACGTTATTAACGCAGAGCCGTATCTCGGAAAGTCTACTAATACACAAGGAAAACAACTAGCCAATTACTTTGTTGAAGGACTGACGAAACCTTTGCATGGAAGTAACCGGAATATAACAATGGACAACTGGTTTACGAGCATCCCTTTGGCAACAAAACTGTTAAGTAATCCCTACAGTATGACAATTGTTGGCACACTACGTAAAAATAAAGCTGAAATACCACCGGAATTACTTGACACTAAGTCACGGCAGTGTGGCTCATCCCGATTCGTTTACAATGAGAATATGACTTTAGTGTCATTCCAGCCAAACAAAATAGGAATGTACTATTACTTTCAACGATGCATATTAATGGAGCGCTAGACCCAACCACAAAAAAACCTGAAATTATACTCACATAGAATTCGACCAAAGGCGCAGTTGACACTTTTGATCAGATGACTCAAAATATATATATATAATAAGTTAATGCCTACGTTATATATAGTCACAATGTAACACGAAACGGTCTTAAGCCTATGAGTAGGTTAAAGTTTGTACTTAAACTTCATGAAGAACTCACACAACCGTGGCAAGAGGAACGATTGCTAAATGCACGGTTGTCTACAAAATTAAAAGAAAAAATAAATGAAATAATAAAAACTAACAACCCAATAGGTTTAATAGCTAGTCAAAAAGCTTCTCCGCAAAAGGCGAAAAGGAAATACTGCACATTTTGCCACTACACAAAAAGACGATTTACTACAACATATTGCTCTGTATGCAAATCATCAGCAATTTGTGGTGAACATCAAATTAAAGTTTGTAAAAACTGTGTTAATGAAATTGAATCTATTCCTTCTCTTTTCTTTAATAAAATGAACTGAATTTTCTTTTAAAATCTTATACTTTATTTTAAAAATAAATTGTTTGATAAGAATTATCAATTTAGACTGCAAAATGGCTCAAAATCGGGTTATATTAGGCGGATTCTCATTTCTGCGTAAAATTTACGCATAGTTGGTCTTAACGTAGTATAGAATGATGTTATGGTTCTAGGGTTAATAAAGAGCCTCACGATAATATGGAAAATGTGTTGCAAAATGCTCAAGAGAAAATGGTAGAGCATCATAACAAGAAAAGGCTTCAGAAAAGTTATCAGAAAGGAGATATTATTTATGAAAAAATGTATGGGGAAAGAAATAAATTGAACCCCAAGTACAAAAGACAAGTAGTATTAGAATATTTAGGAAGTAGTGATTCAGATACAAAACAGAAACAGAATAATACATAAAGATAATATCAAATCTTAAATTAATATGCAAGAAAAAGAAATTTTTGTCTAAAAGTTGTCACATTTAAAAAGACTTCAATCAAAAAAAATAATTAGAAGTCAAAGATAATATAAAATGTATCTAGGAGTCAAATTTAAATAAATTGTACGACTAAATTAAGATTTTAAAATGGTACAGTTTAAATTGATAAAATAGTCTATAGCCTCAAGTACTATATCCCTTTGAATCGGGACGCTTAAATTTAGAGGTGGGGGAGTTAATAACACCAGTTCAGATTACATGAACATATTCTATATCTGTTATAAATATGTAACCCATATGGTACTTTGCTAATACTGTCCGCCTTAGGTGGTCCAAAAATTTAACTCATAGATTGTAAGATGAATCTTTCCACTTATAACATATGTCGTATCTCAAGTGGATTGTAGATATACTTCCTTGAATGTAAGATTAATATTTGTATCTAGGCTTAAACAATATATTGTATTTAAGAAAGAATAATAAAGAAAACGAGGCAGTTGCCCACAGGCAGTCGACCACAGGCAGTTGCCCGTAGTTACTCAAAAATCAAACAACTTATTAATTTGCATTATTTGTGAGGGAATGCCATACGCACATATTTACATGTGTACGCATATAAGTATGTATGATGCTATTTGAAACAATTCTTGTTTTTGTAAAGCAATGTTTGTAGTTTTTGTGGGTGACATATTTACATGTGTACGCATATTTGTATGTTGGTGTGTATATACATTATTTGTTTGGCAATGTCGTACACATATGCATATGTAAGTATGTATATATCGAGCAGTGCGCGCACCTTTTTACTGATGAATGATAATATTAGGATTTGAATTTGAATTCTACCTACATAAGTATGTATGTATGTAACTATGTGCTAATATCTAGATGCATATCAAAATTTAAATGATGAAATGTGATTTACATATAATATTGTTGTAATATATAGTGTTAAGTGTTTCAGGGTATCTCATATACATATGTATATAGCATATGAATGTATATACAACCATATTCATACATATTTATATGAAATTATATAATATTATCAAACATTATAAATATTTAATAAATAACTCTTATTCGCACATTAACTACAAATATTACTTTGAAAATGGTTATCAATTTTGCATGCATTCAGAAAAATATGCAAAATGATAATCATATCAATTAATATGATGGCATGTAAACGTATAAAAATATAAGCAAAAGGCCAACATACGTCTGTAATAGCAATGTATATTTCTGAGCATAATTTTCATTAAATGCTCAGCTCTGTTCACGTGCCACCTTTATCATTTCTCCTTCTGAGCTAGCTGTGGTGAAACACGCTCATCGCATTTTGTTAGCTTTTGACAGTTCACACGCTTGTCCGTTGTTGGACCTTCTTGTAAATATACGTTCTCTGTTATTAGCAAAGAGCTATCCACCAATTGGTGGCGCTAACATCGGTATTGAGTAAGTGCGGTATGTTACAGTAGATGGCGCTACAAACATTAAAAACATTAAATGAAAATGCGTTGTTTGAAGTTTATATTATTTGTGGTAAAGTTATACGAGTCTATGACTTCCAAAAAAAAAAAAATGAAGTTCGCCGGGTCAGCTAGTTTATTATATAATATTTTTGAATTGCTTTTGTTACTTTTAAATTATTTTCTGTAAATATTTGTTACTTAGTTTTAAGGTACATACATATATGTATGGGTGCAAATAGGCGAACTGAACACCCAACAAAAATCGGTAACGCGCCTGGTTGCATACCTCATGGTGGTGTGGAAAATGCAACATAGGCACAAAAATATGTAAAAAAAAAGAACCAATAAATAATATCTACTGAAATAAAACATTTAGTTATAATTTACTTTTTATTTGGGCTTTTAATTATAATATCGGTAGAATAAGGGTCCGCCAGTTTTGCCGTTCACAAAGTAAAACTAACTGCAGTAATGAAAACAAAAGTAATTAACAAATAACTGCGAAAAGTTATATACCAGGAATAAAGGGATGACCAACTTATTCCAGTGTGAGAGCGCCTCAAAATTAGCATTTTTATGACATTTTTCATTGTAGCCAGATCAGAAAAAAAGCTATTTTTTGGGCATTTTAAATAAAACACCCAATTCGCATTTTCCACACCACCTATGAGGTATGCAAAAGGGCGCGTTACCGAAATTATTTTTGGGTGCTCGGTTCCCCAGTAGGCCTATATCACCCATTAAAAATTTATTTACATAAAAAAAAGAAAAGAAAAAAACACGATAACAATTCATATGTATATAATAGTATAAAAAAAATAACAAAAACAATATCACTTCATATCACAGTATATTAATATAATACTTAAAACTATAAAAATAAACATATATACAATTGCCAATATTTAAACCCCAAATTCTAATTTGTAATTAAAAACTTTCTAATTATTATCGATCTAACTTTAGAGCCTCTTAATGCGAATCTGCTTAAAAATCTTATTTTAGTATAAAATATTTAGCTCATTGCAACCACTAAAAAAGGAAGATAAAAACTACAAATGTGAAACAAACAAAATTTTATTCTTAAAATTGGGTACAGATAAATTTTGTCACAAAATAAATTCTAATTCTAATAAACAGAGCAATAACTACCTTTGGGTCACAGTCTTCACAACACAAGAAGTGCCTAATATCATTTAATTTAGCAAAAAGAATTTCTCCTAATCCTATTTTATGACAATTTCTGTCAAATTCCTCAAGAAATTGTATTTCTAAATTAAAAATAAATAAATGCAACAAATTCTTGAGGCGACTTCACTAAGTTGCATTTATCGATTTGGTTTTGGTGTATGAAGATGAGTTCATCAGAAGGAATTAATTTATTGAAAAAAGAAACGAAATCTGCGGAATACTTATACTATTTCAGCTTAAGGCTCCGGAGCTGTAAAGAGAAAGCATACCTGAAGCGACCGTATTACTTCACACTTGAGACGCGAATTTAACTTTCATCTTTTTTTTTTTTTTTGGCCTGGACCCCAGTCAGTGTGGAGCTTTAATCCAAACTAAATCTCCTACCGTCCTGTACCGTTCCCCCCGGTACCACCGTCAAGTATTACATCGGGAGGATGGTTGAGTGACACTCATGCGTACGTGATGGTCAAAATGCATTCAGTTACAAGTTGCATTTACTGGCCCCACCTCTGTTGGTCTGATAACCCCCCTCTTGTACATTGTTCGTCGCCAACCCTTCCCGTCACGTTCATGTTAGTCTCTTTGGGTCGTGGTTGTTCGTTAAATTTAACAGCTCTCTTCTCCGCCGCTATTCGCCAGCACGTTGGGATTTCATAACCCTGGCTGCCGTTTCACAAGCAGCTTTCCATTTGTCTACTGATTCGACCATGTGGTTTACCAAATTATCAGGAGTTGGGTCTACACCGAACGCATTTTTTAAGTATTGCCTCTCACGATTATGTTTCGGGCAATAGAAGAATGTGTGTTCTACATTTTCGATGGTATCGCCTCCGTAATAATCGCATGTGTCGTTATTTTCGTGTCCGAATCGTTTCAAATATGCTTTGAAGCAGCCATGTCCTGTGAGGATTTGAGCTAGGTGGAAATCTACCTCACCGTGCGGTCTGTTTAGCCATGGTTCAACGTTGGGGATCAGTCGGAATGTCCACCGCCCGTTTTCACTTTCCTCCCAGCGTTTTTGCCAGTGATTCACCGTCTCTGCCTTTGCAATTTCTTTCTGTGTAGTAAGCGGTAACCTGTCATTTATAAGACATTGAATTTCTTTGGCCAAGAGGTCTAAAGGGTGTAGGCCCGATATTAATAGGGCAGCATCCTCCGATACTGTGCGAAATGCAGAGCATACTCTCAGCACGCAAGTGGCATATATAGAAAATAGGCCGCGGCGATAAGATTTTATTTCGAGGGCTTTTTCCCATATCTGGACGCCGTACAGCGCGACTGACTTTAGTACACCAGCTAATAGTCTTCTTCTCTTTTGCTTTGACCCGCGGGCATTTAGCATTAACCGGGTCAAGGCTCTGCACACTCTTGTAGCTTTGTCGCATGTGTACGCTAAGTGCTCTTTAAAGGAAGGACATCCTTGCATCAAGAATAATCCCCAAGTATTTGATTGCCGGTTGTGTAGTGATGCTTACACCCTTTGTGCTGAACATGGCAACTTCCCGAACTTTTCTGCCAGTAATGAGTACCGCCTCGGTCTTGCTCTCCGCTAGGTTCAGTCCATTAGTTTCGAGCCAATCGCTTATTAACGTTATTGTCCTGTTGGTAATCGTAACTATATCGTGTATGTGCTTCGCTATAACCACAACAGCGATATCGTCTGCGAACCCAATGATGTGTACGTTTTTAGGTACCTTCAGTCGCAGTACTCCATCGTACATGATGTTCCAGAGGAGCGGCCCAAGTACTGATCCCTGGGGTACTCCACCGGTGACATTATATTTTAGGGACCTTCGTTTGTATTGTAGTTCTTTCCTCGAAATAGCTTACAATAATGTTGTAAAGATATAGAGGCACGGAGAAGCTTTTTAATGCACTCAATATACTACGCCAGGATGCCGAGTTAAAGGCATTTCTTACATCCAGCGTTACCACCATACAGTACTGTATTGTGCCTCCTTTCCATCTTTTCCCACTTATAGCCCGTTCAGCCAGGGTCTTTACTAGAGTTACCGCTGCAGCTGTCGATCTTGCCTTTCTGAATCCGAATTGGTTTGGGGATAGTCCACCGGCATCTTCAATTGCCTTATCTAGCCGTTGGTATATGATCCGCCTTTCCAGCGGAGTCTAACATGCAGAGGGGCTGGAAGTGGGACGGTTCTGTCATTGGTTTATTAGGTTTCGGCAGTAATAACAGATATTGCCTTTTCCAAATGGTGGGAAAGCGGCATTCTTGGATGCATATATTGTACATTGTTCGAAAAGGTTCTACGTTTCTGCCAATCGCGGTTTTTAGCGCTACATTTGGGATTCCATCTGGTCCCGGGGCTTTAGATGGGTTTAATCGTTTGCACGCTTCTCGGTCTTCTTCTTTCGAAACAGGCGGTATATGCTGTATTTGTGGTACTCACCGGTCTCGTGATGGAGTGGGGGTCGGGTAGGGAAGAGTACCGAAACTATTCTCTCAATTACTGAGGGGGAGGTTGGCATTTGTCCGCCAGTGCGGAGTTTTCCCATTACTGTTTTATAAGCAAGTCCCCAAGCGTTGTTTTCAACATCGTCGCACAATTTAAGAAAACATTCCTGCTTACTTTTTTTAATTGCCTGTTTTAGCAATTTTCTCTTGTCCTTGAAGTTTTTTTGGAGGGTGGTGTGTTCAGATGTACCACGTGACCTTTGGTACGAGCGTCTTGCTTGTTGGCATTCCTTACGTAATCTTGCGATTGCCTCGCTCCACCAATATACTGGGGGCGGTGTTTGCGTCGGGATAGCTTGGACATTGAAGCGTCGCATGCGCTCTTAATACAACTCATAATCGACCAAGCAGCTTTGTTAGCCGACAACAGATTGTCGGGAAGGGTAGTTGGTCTGAAGGCTTCTTCAAAAAGGTCTGGGTCGAATGTTTTGAGTCGCCAGTTACTCTTTTTTTGGGTCGATAAACCCTGTCGTACGTGTGTAGTATTTATCTTGAATATAATTGCGTAGTGATAGCTAAAAGTGTAATGATCGCTGATTTTCCAGTGAGATCTGCGAACTAAACTCGAGTGAACAAATGTTAAATCAATCACCGATTGTCGGCCAACTTTGTTAAAGGTGCATTGATTGCCTACATTTAAAACCTCCAGATCAAGAGAAGCAAAGGCTTCTAGTAAGGTTTTCCCTCTACTGTTGGTTCTTTTGCATCCTCATTCGATAGCCCAGGCATTAAAATCACCAGATATTATCACTTTGGTCTTGCATCTGGCATCGACCACTAGGTTGTCGATTTTTTGAAAGGTATTGGGGTAAATATGTATGAGCATCGGTTAATTTATGCGCACACCGATATATCTGACCAACTTACGCGACTATTTTTAAAATCATCTTTATTTTTCATATTTTGTAAGCGGTTTCGACTACACTTTAATAAATGGGGGCTATCGTAAAAAAAACATATTTCCTTACCATTAACGTTGAAAAAAGGCCGTGACATTGAAACACCTAAGAAATTAGCTAAATTTTGAAAATTGGTATCCTGGTCACAAGCAAAATGGCAAGGAACTAGCCCTATATTTTGAAGTTGGGTAATGGCTTCAATAATATATGTATTTCTTGAGGACATCTCCTTTACATCAGCCTTTAATAAAAAAATAAGCTAACGGGTGGGACCAAGGTTCCCCACCAATACCTTGCACCATTATGGCCATTGCAATTGTGGCTATTCTAGATTTGCGATTTTCATCACCATAATCTTCAAGACCCATCAAATTCCTTACCATACTGCAAATGACATTTCAGTGACAATTCATCACAAGAAACTGATATGAACTTTTGTTCGAAAGAAAATCCCTTACTCCTAATTTGTAAAGACTTTATGCTGCTTTGGGTGCAACCTGGGAAACGAGGCCAATCTGCGACAAAATTATGTAACGTATTTTCTGAGGGAAAACTAAGTTGGTGCTTTAGGTAGTGGTAAGCGATCGGTGACAAAAAAAATACACCCAAAGCTAAAGTTTTAAGAAAAGTGTCATATCGCCGACCGTGATTTTGGAGATTACTATATAAAAAACTATTCCTAATACAAGCACCTAACTGAGGAGGAACTTTGCTGGAAACTATCTCAAGAGGATCTGACTCTTCCCTAAATGAACTACTTCTTAACATTTCTCTACATCTTTCTAATTCAGTTGCCATTTGAACCAGTTGAGCTTTTAAACTCCTATTCTCCTGTTCTTTTTCATCCAATTTTATTTTTAAAATCCTATTCTCTTCTCTTAATTTTTCTTTTCTATCTGTCCCTGCTGTCAGACCCCTACCTGTTTGCACGGCTTTTTCACTACTCTTTACTAGTTCCTCCTCAAGAAGTCGCAGAGGATCTAAAATATTTTCGCGGTCTTCCCTTTCTAAAAGTGGAAGCAGCTGCCTCGATGCACCGTCTGCATTTGAGGCAGATCCTTCCATTTGGGGAAAAAAATCTTCAACGCCTATTTCAATTGTATTTTCAGAATTCAGGTCGTTAAATACTGGCTCGATAATTAAATTTATGTCCGAAACGGCTCTCGGACGCAATTTTTTTGCGTTACGCATTTCATTGGAAAAATGCCGCTCGCACGCAAAAATGTGTTTAGGTGTTTTTTCACTCAGATCTTCAAAAACACCTAAACGTTTGAGGCAACATTTACGCCTATTAAAAGAATCAAAATAAAATACAAAAAGGTAAAAATTTAATTATAAAATATGTATAATAATAATAATAATAATAGTGCAAAAAGTGTATATTTAATGAATATTTAAAGTACGACTTTTTTATAACTATCACAAATATTCAATTATAAATGCCGCTCGCACGCAAAAATGTGTTTAGGTGTTTTTTCACTCAGATCTTCAAAAACACCTAAACGTTTGAGGCAACATTTACGCCTATTAAAAGAATCAAAATAAAATACAACAAGTAAGGAAGGGCTAAGTTCGGGTGTCACCGAACATTTTATACTCTCGCATGATAAAGTGACAATCGACATTTCATTATCCGTCATTTACATAATTTTTTTTTTCTTGTAAAAAAATTAGTATTAAATTCAGAGAGCTTTACCGATATTTTCGGTGAAAAATTAGGTTAGGTTAGGCACTGAGTTCTTCGAGTTCGATATAAGGGACCTTGAAAAGTTATAGTCCGATCACTACAATTTTTCCACAAGGGATACCTCAGCTCAAATACCGTATTTGTGTAAAGTTTTATTCCGCTATCATCATTTGTTCCTAATGTGTATATTATAATGAGAAGGCATCAGATGGAGTTCAAAATAGCGTTATATTGGAAGAAGTTTTGGTTGTGAACCGATTTCACCCATATTTTCGTACATCAGGGTTTAAAAAAAATATTATATACCAAATTTCATTGAAATCGGTCGAGTAGTTCCTGAGATATGGTTTTTGGTCCATAAGTGACGACGCCACGCCCATTTTCAATTTTTAAAAAAAACCGGGGTGCAACTTCCTTCTGCCATTTCTTCCGTAAAATTTTGTGTTTCTGACGTTTTTGTTAGTCGGTTGACGCACTTTTAGTGATTTTCAACATAACCTTTGTATGGGAGGTGGGCGTGGTTATTATCCGATTTCTTGAATTTTTGAACTGTATATGGAAATGCCTGAAGGAAACGATTCTATAGAGTTGGGTTGACATAGCTATAGTAGTTTCCGAGATATGTACATAAAACTTTTTAGGGGGCGGGGCACGCCCACTTTTCAAAAAAAATTACGTCCAAATATGCCCCTCCCTAATGTGATCCTTTGTGCCAAATTTCACTTTAATATCTTTATTTATGGCTTAGATATGACAGGTTATAGGGGTTCGGTTTTCGCCAGTTTGGGGGCGTGGCAGTGGGCCGATTTTGCCTTTCTTCGAACTTAACCTTCTTATGGAGCCAAGAAATACGTGTACAAGGTTTAATCATGATATCTCAATTTTTACTCAAGTTACAGCTTGCACGGACGGACGGACAGACAGACATCCGGATTTCAACTCTACTCGTCATCCTGATCACTTTGGTATATATAACCCTATATCTGACTCTTTTAGTTTTAGGACTTACAAACAACCGTTATGTGAACAACACTGTAATACTCTCTTTAGCAACTTTGTTGCGCGAGTATAAAAAGGTAAAAATTTAATTATAAAATATTTATAATAATAATAATAATAATAATAATAATAGTGCAAAAAGTGTATTTTTAATGAATATTTAAAGTACGACTATTTTATAACTATCATAAATATTCAATTATAAATCGTTAGTTTAAAATAATTTATTTAATTAATTAACGGCAATGGCAATAAATTGACAGTTACGCTCTGAACAAGTAGAGCGCGACAGACTACAAGCGACATTTGTCAAATATTAAAATACACATGTTCTTAAAGACACAGTTATTGAGACAGCTACGTGACTACATAACTGTGTCCATAAGAACGTGTGTATTTTAATATTTGACAGATGTCGCTTGCAGTCTGTCGCGCTCTACTTGTTCAGCACATCACATTTAAAAACACACGGAAAGTCAATTTCATTATCCAAAATTACTATTTTCATTGCACAATCGAAACACTGATTTCATCGAAATTTTTCACAAATTCACAAACACTATTTGCACTACTTAATGTTTTTCAGAGAGGGAAGCCAGACACATTTGCAGACAGAAGAAGAAGGAGGCCGAAATGCGTGAGTACGAAACAGCTGGATAAGCTGGCCGACAGGGGTAATGCTCGAAAATTCTACGAAAAGATGCGGCGGCTTACAGAAGGTTTCAAGACCGGAGCATACTCCTGTAGAATCCCCCAAGGTGATCTAGTTACCGATGCCCATAGCATACTTAAATTATGGAGGGAACACTTCTCCAATCTGCTGAATGGCAGTGATAGCACAACACCGGGAGAAAGCGAACCCGATTCCCCAATCGATGACGATGAAGCAGACGTTCCATTGCCCGACCATGAAGAAGTTCGAAAAGCAATTGCCCGCCTGAAAAACAACAAAGCGGCAGGGGCCGATGGATTGCCGCCCGAGCTATTCAAACACGGCGTCGAAGAACTGATAAGTAGCAATAATCAGCTTCATTGTAGAATATGGTCGGATGAAAGCATGCCCAACGATTGGAATTTAAGTGTGCTCTGTCCAATCCAAAAAAAAAGGAGACTCCACAATCTGCGCCAACTACCGTGGGATAAAACTCCTCAACATCGGATATAAGGTCCTATCAAGCGTATTGTGTAAAGGATTAAAGCCCACCGTCAACAAACTGATTGGACCTTATCAGTGTGGCTTCAGACCTGGTAAATCAACAACCGACCAGATATTCACCATGCGCCAAATCTTGGAAAAGACCCGTGAAAGGAGAATCGACACTCACCACCTATTCGTCGATTTCAAAGCTGCTTTCGACAGCACGAAAAGGAGCTGCTTTTATGCCGCGATGTCTGAATTTGGTATCCCCGCAAAACTAATACGACTGTGTAAACTGACGTTGAGCAACACCAAAAGCTCCGTCAGGATTGGGAAGGACCTCTCCGAGCCGTTCGATACCAAACGAGGTTTTCAGACAAGGTGATTCCCTATCGTGCGACTTTTTCAACCTGCTTCTGGAGAAAATAGTTCGAGCTGCAGAACTCAACAGAGAAGGTACCATCTTCTATAAGAGTGTACAACTGCTGGCGTATGCCGATGATATTGATATCATCGGCCTCAACACCCGCGCCGTTAGTTCTGCTTTCTCCAGACTGGACAAGGAAGCAAAAGAAATGAGTCTGGCAGTGAACGAGGGCAAGACGAAATATCTCCTGTCATCAAACAAACAGTCGTCGCACTCGCGACTTGGCACTCACGTCACTGTTGACAGTCATAACTTTGAAGTTGTAGATAATTTCGTCTATCTTGGAACCAGCGTAAACACCAACAACGATGTCAGCCTAGAAATCGAACTCAGAATAACTCTTGCCAACAGGTGCTATTTTGGACTGAGTAGGCAATTGAGAACTAAAGTCCTCTCTCGACGAACAAAGACCATACTCTATAAGTCTCTCATTATTCCCGTCCTGCTATATGGTGCAGAGGCTTGGACGATGTCAATAACGGATGAGTCGACGTTGCGAGTTTTCGACAGAAAAGTTCTGCGAATGATTTATGGTCCTTTGCGCTTTGGCCACGGCGAATATCGCATTCGATGGAACGATGAGCTGTTTGATACGATATATGATGACATTGACATAGTTCCGCGAATTAAAAAGACAGCGGCTACGTTGGTCATGTTTTCCTGATGGACGAAAACACTCCAGCTCTGAAAGTATTCGACGCAGTACCCGCCGAGGAAGAGAAAGATCTCCACTCCGTTGGAAGGACCAAGTGGAGAAGGACCTGGCTTCCACGTATCCAATTGGCGCCACGTAGCGAAGAGAAGAAACGACTGGCGCGCTGTTGTTGACTCGGCTATAATCGCATAAGCGGTGTCTACGCCAATTAAGAAGAAATCCGTTCCACTGTTTGGAAAGCTAAACATTCTGCCTCCCTCGCTGCAGCCAGCAACACAGTTTCTTCCAACTGCTGGTTGTTTTCGGCATTTTATCTGTAAAATAAATAAAAAAAGTATTAAATAAATGCAAGTTAATTTAATAAAGGTTAAAATCTACTCACATCTTTCAACTTACGTGCTGTTTCGCCTTCGCTATTCGTTGAACTAATGGCCGTTACAAATGGAGACAAAAAAATGAAAAATGTCTCCATTCGAACAATAATTTGGCGGGATTTTAATCTGGTCGTCCCTCTTTACCAATTGCTAAACGTCAAAACCTACTGAACTCGATTAGCTGTCAAAGTTCAGTAGGTTTTGACGTTTAGCAATTGCTCTCTCACTTCCAGTGAGGAGAGGAGTTGGACATCTCTTTATCTCTGTTATATACTCTCATATTCATAATTCACTAGATGTAAAGACGAATTGTAATTCGCGTAGATGCAAATATTTCTTTTTAAATCGGTGATTGGCCACCAACGCCACCAACTTTCATTTGATGAGTGTTGTTTAATATTTGCTTGGTTGTTGTTGTTAGCGCTGTTGCCATTATAGTAGTTTTATGCAAACATACGTAGTTTTTCTATCGATTTTGATGGAGCTGGTTCCTCCCACTCTCCCAATTCGGCATCATAATATTGCGCAGCGCGATATGGTCGCAATTTCCATGGAGGTCAATTGTACATCTAAACGACATCGGTAACATATTTGCGTCGATACGTTCCATTTGTAGCTCACCAATAGGTTGTCAAGGACAGATAAGCCCAGTGAACTTGGCTTTCAATAGGAAGGTAGGATCGCAACGCATGTTTTTAACGACGGTATCCCCGCCATTTTTATCTTTGCGCATAACTCGATGGAATCAGTCAATTAATTCGCTCAACTGGTAACACTTTGATCTGCAAGGTGGGTGTTGAGTGTTTAGCATTATGTGAATTCAAAATTGACAATAGCTTGTGCAACATCCGAATGTGCTCACCGTAGTATTTGCTCTTCAAAAAGTAGCTTCCACCCTCAAGCACAAAGGTCATTGCAAAGTGAAAAGTGCAAAATATATGTAAGTGAAAAAGTTATTAACAATATACAAATTATCAATGCAAAAGTTGTCAATTCTTCAACTTGAAATGCAAAAATCTTTAAAACTATAACTCAGCGGCAATTATATATGTACATAATTATATATATATTCGTGATCTGGAGAACGTCACCTTTTCACTGATACCCATTTTATCCCCGAAACCCGGGGATGCTATTCTAAATTTTACCCCATTTGAGTACTTCACAGCATCGCGTATCGCTTTTTCATGTCTTAAATCATAAAATTGGAACAGCATCTGACCCATTACGCAGCAATATTAAGAAGGCCATCTGTTGTTTATCGTCCCAAGGGAAATTTGTAAACACCTGTTCCAGATTCAAATAACTAAATAAACCATCGTAAAGGATTTAACCATGAAATAAACTCAAACAAATTGTCTTGCAAAAACCTTCGTTACGATGGCCAAAAATGTAACATTTATTGACTTCCACAGTTAAAAAGAGGCATAAATAAAAAACTTAATTATTCATGTATTTGCTCATATTGTTCTCATCTTTAAGAATATATCGCTCATTTGCTGCAAGACCGGCATAAATCAAAAAAACGTGATTTTTGAGTTAATGCTGCAGAATTGTTCGTTATATCATACTTCATGTTGAGTGAAAAATTCATATGAATACCTCTTATATGCTGTATATTAAAATAACCGTGCGATTCTGTAACGTGAGACAGTCTCAAGTCTCTAAATTTGAGATTTTGAGTTAGAGACAATTTTTGAGACTTGAGCCGATTTTGCTATTCTGTAAGTGACAGTCACAAAATCTATTACATTTCATCATTCAGAGATGTTTTTACACTTGAATGGAAATAAATATGTCGATAAAATATTAACCGTGCGATTCTGTTACGTGAGACAGTCTCAAGTCTCTAAATTTGAGAGTTTTAAGTTAGAGACAATTTTTGAGACTTGAGACGATATTGCTATTCTGTAAGTGACAGTCACAAAATCTATACATTTCATTATTCAGAGATGTTTTTACACTTGAATGAAAATAAATATATCGATAAAAACATTAAATTTTCTATAACTTAGTCAAAAAACATAATTATCAATAAAAAAATAAAATATTTGTTGACTTTGTCTTATAATATTTACGAAATTTATGTAAAATTGATTTATTTTTAACCTTTTCGTGTTTAAGTTGCTTACAAAATATAAATAAACGACAATCGATTAATATCTATGATGATCTCTATTCAGTATATTCAAAATGGCAGACAAGAGCTCTTTGTAATTTTGTGACCGGCTAACTACCAGGTCTCAATATTTTGAGACTAACGCTAGAGGAGACTGTTTAGTGAATAGTAACTAGTCTCAAATTGAGACTTGCCTCAAAATGTCTCAAATAGAGACTAGAGACTGGTTACAGAATCCCGCTATAAAAAACGATTTTCTTTTGAAAATATATTAAAGTTTATATATAACCAATATCACAACTTTTCCATAAATTTTAAGAAAATAAACAACGCAAACATTTTCCGGTTAAAAGTCGGCCATCTTGGATTCCAATAGAAACTCAAACCGGACTCTCCTTGACGTTTCTACAGTGGCACCTCTCAGCTGTGTCTTTGTTTACGTAACATCAGCTGAACTCTAATCCTCTTCTATCGTGATCAAATACGGATTGTGTTGCAAAATGGAGGGAGGTAACATTTTAGTTCAGAGCCGCTCAAAATAATGCGCAATTTTTTCATGCTATACTCGCGAGTATAGGCAAGCAAATGCAGTCGAAGCATGTACGCTATGACGCTAAATTCTGCCAGCGTCAAAAATACACTCGAAATACAGGAATTCAGTTTCGAAAATAGAGCATATAGAGGACTTATGAGAATCAAAACTTACGATCTTGAAGTCGATATGGAAAAAATCATGGAAAGTTAAAAAAAAATTAACTTAAAAATTATTGTTTTTCTTAATTGCTTTTTTTAATCAAAAACCATAATTTTTTATTTCTTTTTCTAAATTTTTAATTAACAACAATAACCAAATATAGCACCGAGATTCTTTCACTCAGTGTACTAAGCAAGCGCGCGCACACAATCATACGCTGGCAGATATCAAATGTGTGATTGTGATGCGTTGGTAAATAAATTGCGTATTATATTTGGAGCGGCTCTGTTTTAGTTTATGTTTATGTTGATACAAATAATGAGCTTTGTTATTACATGTTGGTTCGGCTGCTTGGGGATAATGGGCGATAAAAAATGTACAAAGCCTTGGTTTAACGTTCAATTGAGCAAACAGTTTGAATGCGCAATTACATCACCCATTGTAGTAGTCCGTCCTCTGCAAGATGTAGTCCTGTAGAAGCAACCCGAAATCCCCAAAACACCATCCAGCAAGTCCATCGACACCATCTATGTACCATATCTTAGCTTGGCAAACCAGGTAAGTTATGACGTAATTACAAAATTTATAAACCTTTTTTGCAATTTCTTATTAAGGATGCTTCAACTTCAGTGCTATCAAGAAGTGCACGAAATAAGCTCATCAGCACTTTGATAGCTGATATATGTAAGTACATACATACCAAAAAGGAATGCTGCTGAAGAGAAGAGGCGACGGGAGCATCGTGAAATGATGCAATCCATAAAGGCTTAACTAATTCTATAACGGAACTAATATAATCGTATAATAATAATGTAAAATGATTTCTAAAGTTTAATTAAAATAATAATAACTTATGTATGTGTAATACTTTTGTTTAATTAATATTTATTTACTTTAATAAGTATATATGTTTTTTCTTAGAATAAAAAAATTGAATACAAATTTCAATTTGTTTCTTTTCACAAACAAGGAATAAATAACAATAAACAGAGTAATGCTAAGTAGTGTAGTTCGAAAGTCAAATTGTTAGAGAATATTTGTCTATACAGTGGACACATAAAGTTTACATGTACTACAACCTAGTTAATATCTAAATTTACGGAGCGCGTGTATTTGTTTTAATAATGAACACATTTGTTGATTCTTTTTCTGATCCTATATCAAGATAGTATATTTAATATTTAAATATATAGCATATAAAAAAAATTTTGTTGTATAGCACAAATAAAAAAAATTAATGCTAAAGCTTAAACATGCGCCTAATTTGTTATCCCCCCAACAAAAGTTTACGTACAAAAATGATCTATTTATATAAATGTCAAAAGAAATTACAATAGTTTTTAGCGGTTTTTGGCTCTACAATTTCTGTTGCTATTAATTGTTCCCTAGAGATCGATAGTTCGCCTACCCACTCACAATTTCTAGTATTATTTCCGGATATTTGACTCCGAATTCAGTCCATGATCCGCGCTTTTGGGGACCTTATTTTGATGAAAAGATTGACGAAGTTTATCGAATTACGATTTTTCAAAAAGTTACCAGCTATTTTGAATAGGATTAATGTATGGTGATTGCCGGACCTATGGAGTTTTTTTTAAATTCCATAACATACCTTGCACGTTCAAGATGAGGACGGGTGTTTTGGCGTCATTTATCGTGATATAAATAGAAGTGGCCGCTAATTAACGACCTATTTAAGCAACACTTAAAATTTAATTTTTTCCGAAACTTAGAAAATGTATCAGATACACTATGGCACTATATCCTTATTTTTTTACATGTAAAAAAATCACCAAATGTTCAACTCCTAGATGAAGCCACATACCCCCAAACCATAACATGACTCCTATCGTGGCAATACATTTTTTCCTTGCGGACTCTTCATTGATCACTTTCTCCCCATTTTTCGTGATCTGTGTGCGAACCCAAATACATATATAAATTTTGATTCGTCGTAGTGAATCATCAATGTTTGTCCACTAAAATCAAATAACGGTTTCTTAAAAATAAGTAGCTATTAGCAAACCACGACACAACCGACCCGTCTTCTTTTTATTAACCTTAATTATGTATGGCTTACGAACGAGCGGATTCGTACTATGATAAACCAGGCACTTATTAACACAATATCCTACTGTTGGGGGATTTATTTTTGACTTGGGTACATTTCAAAAATGGATTTAAATGGATAATAAAACATGTTTCTGAAACATTTTGAACAAAATAATATAAAATTTTAAGTGTGCTTAAAATCGGCTGTTAATAGCGGGCCAATACTATTTATATCACGATAATGAAACACCCAAAACACCCGTTCTCATCTTGAAACGTGCAAGGTTGTTATGGAATTATTAAAAAAAAACTCCATAGGTACACGGCAATCACTCCATACATTAATCCTTATTCAAAATATCTAGGGAAACTTTCTTGAAAAATCTGTATTCGAAAACTTCGAACGAATCATCAAAATTTAACAGGCCAAAAAGCCGGATCATGGACTTAATTGGCGTTCAAAATATCCGGAAATAATACTAGAAAATTGAGTGAGGAGCGATACATCGATTCCTAGGGACAATATAAGCATCAACCAAATTGTAGGCAAAACCGCTAAAAAACTATTGAATAATTTCCTTTTGTAATTGTTTTTATCGATTTAAAGAAATAATCCCATTTTTTTGTACGTAATACTTTTTTGATACAAATTAGGCGCATTTTAAGCTTTAGCATTAATTTTTTTTATTTGTGTATAAAAACAAAATGTTTTTGATATGCTATATTTAATGTTAAATATACCATATCTTGATATGGATAGAAAAAAATCACAAAATGTTTTCATTTTAAAACAAATAAACGCGTCGTAATTTAATAGAACTAGGTGTATGTAAACTTTATTGGTCCACGTATGTACAAATGTAAATTAAAACTATAAAGAAAAAAAATTAAATTTAAAAAAAGTGAGCTGTCAGTTGACAGCTGACAGATGTGAAACATAGAAATTATTTTATACAAGTATATAATAGGTTGAAAAGTACAGATTATGATAGGAACTAAATATGGAAGAATACAATACTATGAAAATTTTTTCCAGAAAATGATGACAGAGAGTTGAATCAATAAACATTCTAGTTTCTTTTAAATACAAAATTTTATCCAATTATTTATTTAAAATCAAGTCAACTCAATTATTTTCATCAGTGACTTCCATAATAGTTAAGTACATTCGAAGTTGCCTCTGACGGTATTACTGTGGACAATTGGTCGATGGTAATCGATAGTACTATGTTACAAAAGAAATTAGGGACATCTCATTATCAAGATATCTAATAAATACAGCATATAATTGTTGTTCCCTATCTTGTTAGGACATTTCTCTCGAATATCCAACTGAAATTCGTTTTGGAGGAACGATATTAATGTCATATACCCATATAGCATATGATTGTCGCCGTGGCTATACAGGCCGTGGTTACGATCACCACGCTATATTATATAGATATTATTATTTATGAAATATTATGGGCGATACGCAATCCATAAAGTAGTCTATATGTAGCAGATACTATACAGTTAGTCACTTAAGTAAGTATACACTACATATATCTGCACTATTGGGATACTTACACTAGAGTTCTTAAATAACACAAAATATAAGAAAAATGTATTTCATTCACGCTGAATGAAACATAAATATAATACTCAATTCAAAAAACCGCATACAAAAATGACAGAAAATACAAAAATTTTACCAATTTTAAAAAAAATTTGGTATAAATTTTATCATAAAAAGTAAAGTATACAAAGGCACAAATATTGAATTAAATTATAAAAATATTATTTGAAAAGTCGACTTCTAGTATTCTGGTTGGATAACCATTGGACTTAATAATGGCTTTAAGACGTGAAGGCATTGAAATAAATCATGGCAAAACGTAATAAAAATTTGAATAGTAAAATACAAATTTTTTAAACTATTTTATTCGAAAATAAGAGTTTTCGACTTTTAGCTGGCTCCTAAAAGATGCAATATACATTTTAAAAGTTATATATTAATGCCTGAGATGAACAATTTTATCGAACGCCGTTTCGAGGAAATTTTCAAAAACAATAAATTTTGTTTTGAAATTGCAGCTGCATTATTAAATTAATTTTTTTCGTAAACTCCACCTACGATATACTTGATAAGGTGTGCGAAATCCGGAACATCCAATACAAATGAAAGCAATTTGTTGCGTTTTCTCAAAAAGTTACAAAATATAGAGCTTCATCAACGAGAAAAAGGTTTCTAGTGACTCCAAATAAAATATTTAATCATAAAAAAGACAATGTAATTTTCAAACGAATATAATATAATTATGATCTATTGGTAATAATAAAAAAATATGAGCAACAACAAAAAAATGCAAACAAAATGAAATGATAATTTTATGCGTATTTTTTATTTTATTAAAGATTATTAAAACAGTTGCATTCCAGTGAAGTGTGTGCAAAAGACAAAGAGAAAAAACGATAATACCCTGTAGCAACTGGTTGCAAGAGTATAAAAAATGCAGTTTTTAGAGAAATATTTAACGAAAAATTTTGCATAATTCTCGAGCTGCCTCTTCGGAAGTCTAGAGCTTCTTTCGAGTGCTACATGTTTCAAAAATAGGTTTAAGATTATTTA